>NC_066887.1:31539102-31697264 GCF_022985175.1 Labeo rohita
GCCATTTTCTCAAGTGATGGGATATTATAAAATGTCTGACAGATTTTAGGTACTTTTTTAGTTTTGCCCACATATGCAACAGAAAAAAAAACGAAACAACAGACAACCACCGAAACAAATGAGACAATAGCTCCCTCTAAGTTAAACTGATAGCTCACCTAAAAGTGAAAGTTCTCTCATCATTTATTTACCCTCAAGTTGCTCCAAACCTCCATGAGTTTCTTTCTTCTGTTGAACGCTAATGTCCAAACAGTTGCTAGTAGCTATTGACTTCCATAGTATATTTTTCTTCCATACAAATGTTTGGTTATCAGAATTCTTTAAAATATATTATTTTTTTGTTCAACAAAAGAAAGAAATTCATAAAGGTTTGGAATAACTTGAGGGTGAATAAATGACAGAATTCTCATTTTTGGGTGAACTATCCCTTTAAGAAAACCAAGCATTAATTTTAGTGTGTCATGTAAGAGTGTGTGTTTAAAGCATCCATTCTTTCTAGCCTCCTCAGGTCCTGACAAAGCATTTGGGCATTTTCCCGCGCTCCTCTTTTGGTTTGATTGTATAATCACGCCACCAGTGGCTGAATATCACATGCCAAGCATAAAAACAACACCCTGGAAAGTCCCGAGCCGGGACTCTTTCGGTTTCTTTTCTTCTCCAGTTTGTTGGTGATGCCAAACCAAAACCAAGCTTACAGTCATGTGACTCAGTAAATGTGGGGGAGGGAAGGATTTGATAAACAGATCAAATGCAAACTAGCCGCTCCCTGGCAAAATGTATGAACTTTAAACTCTGAACTTGTTTTGAATCTGATCAATGATTTTTCAGTTTTATTGCCATTGGATCAGTTCATATTAAAAAAGTTATGAAGTGACTGTAGATGACATGACAGGGGAACTTGGGGAAATTCTCAGCATTTTTACCATGCCTGATGAAAACAGGTTTGATCTGAAAGAACTTGCTTTAATGAGTCATCACTCAATGGTTAATTTCCCCAAATTATTTGTGATAATGAAAGTAAGTAAGCCATTGGGTTGAACTTACATACTCTAACCTACTTTACCAAAGACAATCCAACAATATATGAGACAATTTGTTAGATACAAATCAGCTTGTTTACTGTAAATAATTTAACTGTAAAGGTATATAAAACCTGAGTTAATATGTGACCCTGGACCACAAAACCAGTCTTAAGTAGCACAGGTATATTTGTACCAATAGCCCAAAACACATTGTATGGGTGAAAATGATTATGATTTTTCTTTTATGCCAACAGTCATTAGTATTTTAATGAAAGATCATGTTCCATAAAGATTTTTTTGTAAATTTCCTGCTGTAAACTTCATTTTTGATTAGTAATATGCATTGCTAAGAACTTCATTTGGACAATTTTAAAGGCAATTTTCTAAATATTTTGATTTTCTTTGCGCCCTCAGATTCCAGATTTTTTTAAATAGTTGTATCTTGCCCAAATATTGTTCTATCCTAACAAACCATACATCAATGGAAAGCTTATTTATCAACAAAAATGGACCCTTATGACTGGTTTTGTGCTCAAGGTCATATTGTTTACGAGCAGGCTACACAGGCATTGTGTCAGTTTGGTTCAGTTAACAGGCTGATAATCCCCTAAAGTTCCCAAAGGGTGAATTGGAGGGGTGTGTAGTTTTATGGTTACATCAAGAGAAGTGTGGTAAAATCCGGCGTTCGTTATAGATTAGTCTAGAAAGTACCTAAATTAGTCGTTGTTTATTTGGGTTGGTTGATAAAGAGCTCCCCCAAGAGACTAATAAATAGATTTCACTCAATCCTGACCGAATAACAGACAGTTTCTGTCAGTAAAGAGGCTAGATTATTATTTTTTTCGTCCGCTTTTCTTTGTATTCACTTTTATATATTTAACTTTATCTTAATAGTGTTGTCAGAGAATATAATCAGCCAAAATGGTATTTTATACATTATCTAAAAACGCTACATGTGTTGTTTTCTGGGTTTTCCAAACCTGCTCTTTCCTCGCTCACATGGCAACGTCTTGCGAATCACGCAACCAATCAAAAATATCAAACAAATGGAAGGCGCCAAATCTGCCGTGTCATCCAACTGCTAATGCACAGACTTTGGCGCCATCTTGTGAACACAAATGAACAGCTTCTCAACAAAATGCATTTTTATAGTGTTTCTATCAAAACCTCATTAAATATCAGTTATTTAAACTCTTGTATTAACAGTAAACTTTGTAAAATATATTTATAGATTTTTATAATTGTTGTTGTTGTTAATAATGCTTAAATTGTACTGCTCAAATGGTTTGTTCATACCCGAAACTTGCAGCACAGTGGTTTGAGGTGTAATGGTTTGTGGGTTATGTGTTAGGGAGAAGTGCAAACAAATGCTGTAATGTGGTTTTGTTGCATATGGTAACTATGGGTTAGAGAGCACGTGGCAGTGGTTTCTTATTGTTCTGTATGATCTAGAATTTCAGAGAAATACAGTACTGTGTGTGACCCTGGACCACAAAACCAGTCATATGGGTCAGTTTTTTTTTTTTTTTGAAATTGAGATTTATACATCATCTGAAAGCTGAATAAATAAGCTTGTTAGGATAGGACAATATTTGACCGAGATCTAATTTAGATATAAAAATCTGGAATTTGAGGGTGCAAAAAATCAAAATACTGAGAAAATCACCTTTAAAGCTGTCCAAATGAAGTTCTTAACAATGCACAGACTTTTACTAATCAAAAATTAAGTTTTTATATATTTACGGAAGGACATTTACTAAATATCTTTACTGAACATGATCTTTACTTAATATCCTAAAGATTTTTGGCATAAAAAAAAAAATGCTATTTTTGCCCCATACAGTGTATTGTTGGCTATTGCTACAAATATTCCTGTGCTAATTATGACTGGTTTTGTTGTCCAGGGTCACATCTATCAGCAAAATTAGAAGCATCCTCTTACATTCATTTTATTTTCCATTTGCAAACAAATTTGTTTTTTTAACATGTAACATGCATACATTAGATATCTGACATGAAAACATTTAAATAAAATAAAAACTTAAAATAAATAAAATGTATGAATCTGGAACAGAAGATTTAATTTGTGCATTATTTACTCTATATACAGCTGTACAAATAAGAGATGTGCATTTTTACATAATTACTACAGAAAGAGACAATAATTAGAAATGGAAAAGAAATACAGAAATGAATTTAACCTGTAATGATTGCTTTTTGGGAAAAAGCTGAATTAAAATGTGTAAATATTTGTATTAACATAAAACAATTCAATACTTTAGGTATAAACTTGATCACTTTATTATTCTAAGTTAACCCTTTTGGTCTAAATAAAGAAACTTTTTTAAGATTTTTGCATCAAAAATTATCTTTAAAATACAGTATCCTGGAAAATGGATTTTTCTTTTGTTTTTTTTTTTTTTTGCTAAGTTGCCTCTTTAGTCCCATGGGCCAGAAAAACACAGAGACACCCATGACAAACTTAAAAGTGGTAAAACAAAGTAGGTCATTGCATAATAAAGTGTTATTTATGTCCTTTATATTCCATTAATATTATTTTTTACTAGCACTATTATGTACACTACCAGTCAAACATTTTTTTTTTTAAAAAGTCTGTTCCGCTCACAAAGCCTACATTTATTTGATCCAAAAAAAAAAAAAAAAAAACAACAACAACAAAATTGTTAAATATTTTTTAATATTTTAAAACTGCTTTCTGTTTTAAATATTTTAAAATGTAATTTATTCCTGCAATTTCAAAGCTGTATTTTTAGCATCATTACTCCAATCACATGAGCCTTTAGAAATCATTCTAATAGTCTGATTTGCTGCTCAAGAAACATGTATTATTATTATTATTATTATTATTATTATTATTGTTATTATTATTATTATTATTATTATTATTTTAAAAATAGATTTTTTTATTTGATGAATAGAAAGAGCATTTATCTGAAGAAATAGAAATATTTTGTAACAACATAAATGTCTTTATCATCACTTTTGGTAATATAAATTAAACTGACTCCAAGCTTTTGAATGATATAGTGTATAATATTACAAAAGCTTTTTATTTCAGATAAATACTGATCTTTGGATTTTTCTATTCATCAAAGAATTCTGAAAAATGTACTCAACTGTTTTAAATATTTATAATAATAATAATAATAATAATAATAATAAATAACAATAAATGTTTCTTGAACAGCAAATCAGCATATTAGAATGATTGTGATTTCTAAAGGATCATGTGACACTGAAGACTGGAGTAATGATGCTGAAAATTTAGCTTTGATCACAGGAATACATTTTTTAAACATTTAAAAATATATTCAAATAGAAAGCAGTTATTTAATTAAAATTATTTAAATAATAAAATGCAGAAGAAAGGAGAATTCTTTAAAAAAAAAATCTTACTGTTCAAAAACTTTTGACTGGTAGTGTAGGCTACTGTTTTGTTTTGTAAAAAGAAAAGAAAAGCAATTCTACACAGTGACTTTGATGTAAAAACAGTTAATCTCGCTATACTATGGTGACATCACAACTAAAATGTGTGTAGACTATTCTAGTCTATACATTGTTACACACAAACTCAAGTTTTGAATTTTCTGCATTCCCATCATAACACTAGATGTCGCTGTTGTACACAAAATAAAACGCCTCCCGCCTGTGGCATATTATGCCAAAGTATTTTATAGGCCTATTAAAATACTAAAAGTATTACTGGCATTGAATTCTATACTCTTACTTTGATTTGAACACTTAAAGACAGTTAATCTTGTATGCTGTGGTGACATCACAAATTAAATGTGGAAAAGATTCTATTCTAGAATCTTAATTTCAGATTCTATTGTACAGGCCTACTAAAAGTATTAGTAAAAGTTTTATATTTTATAGTATTTATTTATTTTGTTATTTTAACTTCAGTTTTGTTTGTTTATCATCCTGATGACATGGCACAATAGTCAAGAAATAAATGTGACCCTGGACCACAAAACCAGTCATAAGGGTCATTTTTTTTAAAAAATTGAGATTTATACATCACCAGCTGAATAAATAAGCTTTCCAGTGATGTATGGTTTGTTAGAATAAGACAATATTTGGTTGAGATACAACTATTTGAAAATCTGCAATTGAGGGTGCAAAAAATCAAATATTGAGAAAATCGCCTTTAAAGTTGTCCAAATGAAGTTCTCAGCAATGCATATTACTAATCAAAAATTGGGTTTTGATATACAGTACTGTGCAAAAGTTTTAGGCCACTAGTATTTTCTCAAGCTAAAAAATGGTTTAAAGTAAGTTATTTCTATCTTTTATTGTAGTGTGTCAGTAAAAAAATATCGGTTTACATTTCCAAACATTCTGTTTGCCATTAATTGTAATAATCTAGTGAGATTTTTGTTTGCACAAGGAGTCTGACAACAGCGAGTGCTCCACACTGATCTGATCTCACCATCATCCAGTCTGTCTCTGGAATGACATGAAGAAACCTACCTGCAAAGCTACCTAAAAAACTATGCACAAGTGCACATAGGGCAAAAGCTGTTTTAAACGCAAAGGATGGTCACATCAAATGCTTATTTATTTTAGTTAATAGAAGTTCTTTGATAAAGAAAATCTATTTATGACATTGTTTTTGACAGCATCATCATTTTATGTGCCTAACTGCCTAAAAATTTTAACAGTACTGTAGCTTTGTAGGTATAGGACTCTTAAAGCATCTTGGAGATGTTGCCACAGTTCTTCTGGATTTAGTCTGTCTCTGTTTTTTCTGTTTCTTAAGACAGACTGGATTGAATGATGGAGAGATCAGATCTCTGTTTGCACAAGGAGTCTGACAACAGTCTGTGCTCCATACAAAAATCTCACTGGATTATTATAATTAATGGCAAAATGAATGTTTGGAAATGTAAACTGATATTTCCTACTGACACACTACAGCAAAAGACCAACTTTAACTGACTTTAAACCATTTTTTAGCTGATAAAAATACTAGCGGCCTAAGACTTTTGCACAGTACTGTATTTCCGGTAGGAAATTCACAAAATATCTTCATGGAACATAATCTTTTTTTAATATCCTAATGATTTTTGGCATAAAAGAAAAATGTATAATTTTGACCCATACAATGTATTTTTCGCTATTGCTATAAATATAGCCTTGCTACTTAAGACTGGTTTTGTGGTCCAGGGTCACACATAAGCTCTCACTACTTGATGCAGTCATAAGTTCATCTGACAGGTTAAAAAGCTTTACTTAGATATATAAGAATGAGGATGAGAAGTCTTCCCGTTTCCAGCGTATTGCTGCGCATTTGCTTCCACCACAGTAGCTTCTGCCTAATGCAAAAGTGATTGTATAATGCCTGATGGAATCTGATAACTGTTAACTTTGGTTGGCATAGTGTTGATGCATTGTGTACTAGCCTAAACTGATCCTTTGCTTCCCTTTCTGATTTAACAGCAAAATATCTGAAATACATATGTCATGCACACACTTTGAATGGGATGAATTCACGATAACATCCCACTTAACTTAATATACCAAATATAAGTGGACTAAAACTATTTAGGTATATCTATCTCAGTGCAGAAGACAGGTCAAAAGCAAATATTTCTCTTATCAAGACATTTAAGAGAGAATTACTCAAGTGGTCATTTATGTGAAGTGCTTATAATGTATCACAAAAGCTTTAGTGTCATAAATATTACAAATGCTCTTGTGCTTATTGGGTTTGCTTCAGTTTTATTTCCACGCATCAGTGCAGAGGCAAATGTGATAATGCAACAATGGTGCTGCATAGCAACACTTCACACCTGTGCAGAGAGCTATTGGGGTTCATTGTGTCTGGGTTCAGAATAGAAGTGCAAATGGCTGTGAGAATCACTCTTAATAGCTCCACAATTATAACCAGTGACGTTTTCACAGAAGAGTGTGTTAGACCTCAAAGAATGGGCCTCTAGCAGTCATTGCAGTAGTGTCAGACATGGTAAAAGGATGGACTAAAACTGATTCTAGGGAGAACATTTTATTTGGAGAATAAATTGTACAAAATCTACTTCATGCCTTGTCCTCTGACTGTTTATAATTTTAGTAAGTAAAACGCCTTATTACATGTCATTTTGTGAAATCTTAAATTATCCATGCATATTTTTTTTTTTTATTAAAATCATGTTAAAATGTTATTATAAAATATGACACATCAGGCTTTTGAAGAATGTTTATTTGTTCATCTTTCATTAATTGTATTGCATTGCATTGTATGGTTTTGCTTCCCACAAAAAAAAGTAAAAAGTAAAAAGAAAGATTTTTAAAATGTTTTTTAAAGAAGCCTCTTCTGCTCACCAAGCCTGCATTTATTTGATTCAAAGCACAGGAAAAACAGTAAAACTGTGAAATATTTTTACTATTTAAAATAACTGCTTTCTTTTTGAATATATTTTAAAATTTAATTTATTCCTGTGATCAAAGCTTTTTTTTCAGCATCATTACTCCAGTCTTCATTGTCACTTGATCCTTCAGAAATCATTCTAATATGCTGATTTGCAGTTCAAGAAACATTTTATTATTATTATTATTATCACTATTTACAACAGTTGAGTAACTTTTTTCATGATTTTTTAATGAATAGATTTATATAAATAAAAGGCTTTTGTAACATTATACACTACACCATTCAAAAGCTTGGAGTCATTATTTAGTATTTTTTTTCTTTATGGGAAAGATATTATAGAAATTAATACTTTAATTTAGTATGGATGCTTTAAATTGATCAAAAGTAATGATAAAGACATTCATAATGTTACAAAAGATTTCTATTTCAGATAAATCCTGTTCTTCTGAACTTTCTGTTCATCAAAGAAACCAGAAAAAAATCTACTCAGCTGTTTTCACCATAATAATAATGATAATAAAAGGTTATTTGAGCAGCAAATCAGAATATTAGAATTATTTCTGAAGGATCATGTGACTGGAGTAATGATGCTAAAAATTCAGCTTTGAAATCACATGAATAAATTACATTTTAAAATATATTCAAACAGAAAACAATTATTTTAAATTGTAAAAATATTTCAAAATTTTACTGTTTCTGCTGTATTTTGAATCAAATAAATGCAGTCTTGATGGACAGAAGCGACTTCTTTAAAAATCTTGCCGTCTTACCATCCTAAAACTTTTGACTGGTAGTGTATATCTTGGGTAAGCAGTCTGTTATATTATTTTAATAATTTAATTGATATACAATATAAGCTATCAGAATTCCATCTTACTTTTTGGTCTTATAAATAACATCTGTAGTATTTTGCATATTTTTGCTTAGTTTTGGGCCTCTTAAAAGTAAACTTATTTTATTTTTAATTTCAGGTTCAATAAACTGTTCAATAAACTGTTCATACACACACACACACACACACATTAGGCTTTACATGGTTAACAAAATACACAAGCATGCTCAAACATTACAATGGAAAGGATATGAAGTACAGAAATTAACTAGAATAAAATTGCCAATTGCCTCACCTTTTTTTTTTTGCAAATATATAACAATATAACACCCCCACCTAAAACCAGTCACTGAGCATTACACTGTAAAAGTGTATGCTTTCCTTCATCGTCATGCCTATTGCCAAGAACATCCAGCTATTAGGAAAAAGAAAGAGTGTGTGAGCGAGAGCCTCCATAGCAACCGTTTCCCCTGCTGGCCAAGTTGCCTTGTGACGCTGAGTCAGACTGGGTTAGTGTTTGTCTGTGCTCAGTTGTGTGGGACATGAGTGACAAGCCAGGCTGGTGCTTTCCCATTTGTCATGCTGCTCTAACAGATGTTGTTAGATGTAGGAAAACATAGTCAAATAACTATATGGCATTATTTAAATGTATTCTTTTAAAAGGTAACCCTCCTAAACTGACATTTTGCAAACTATAATATCTGAGAACCACAGTATGTAGAATTTACAAAAATATTAGTTTTATTATATAACGTTATATATATAAAAAAGCATTTAAAAAAAGCTAGGCTAATAGCTTATTATATTATTTCTTTGTTTTTCATAGCACATTTGCCTTAGTTACTACTGAGATTTTCAATCTCAATGTAGCTATATTTTGTAATCAGTCAAAATAAATAGTCACAGAATAAGTTTCCCATTTTAGATCACAACCAGCAGGTTTCGGGGGGGAAGGGAGTCGAATGAAACTGCACATGCGCAGAGAGGATTACATTCAAGGGAGATGAAAGCTATTGATTACATGGATTTCTCGTGCTCCTAATAAACTTTTTTCCAGACGTTTTTCTAATCTGAATTTCAATATTCAGAGCATTTGGAAAGGAATCGAATGGAATCGGATTATATCACCCAAGAAAATAATCTCGGCGCAAAAGTAATCAGGTTTAATTTTTGCGATGGCGCGATGGTTGCGAGACACGTGATCGGCGCCATCCAATCATGGCGCGGCAGCGACAGCCATATCTTCTTTGTTCTGGATTTATCAACGTTGCTGACTAATTACAAGTTTACACTTTATGGATTTTTTAAAGATCAAGTCTTTAATCGCTAGGGAATGCTCTCGTATGCAATGTATCTTAAAAGAAGACGTGTTTTCGGGAATTCCTGCTGAAAACCAGTTTAAGCCACGCGAGTAGTTGTGTGGGTGATCACATGACTCTCCCTGCCCCCACTTCGATCCAATGAATGGGGAAGAAGAAGTCGGACATGTTTGAGGGAAATGTGTTGAATAAAGAAACGTGGCTGAAGACAAGAAGAAAATCAGGATTTTTCCCAACAATGAGGAATTCGACATATTTTGCTTTTCCTTTTTATTTTCAATTCACTTAATCTGGATAGAGGTATATGTTGAGAGATTTAGATTTATTTTTGAAAACAAAATTAAGTTGTTGTAAAACATTGTTAACAATTTAAATTTGACGTTTTGATTTAAATAATGTATAGACAACGAACAATTTGGTCGGTTTAGTGTTGTATTTTGTTTCCCACAGTCGATGACATTGTTTCAAATCTCTAACCTTGGCAGTGGGGGATGGGCTGCAGTGTATTTTTCAAAAAAATCCGTTGTCCTAAACGGTTTTAATTTTAAAATGGCTTTAAATATAGGATGTTATATCAGGTTAATATACTTTAAGGCGTTTAACATCCATTGATGGCTTCAGGACAGAAAATATTTTAATCAGTGTATTTCAAGCTTTCTCTAAAAAAGTAAATACGCGATACGAAAACCTCGACAAGATTTGTTAACAATAGTAACTTTTTAATAGAACAGGCAGAAAATTTGAAGGGAATCAAACGTATTTTCGATATTGTAGATGATTTTGGTTTTGGTAGTTAGAGCTCGAAGTTGGCCTAAACGCAGTAGTCGTTTTTTTCTTAGAATTTTATTAAATTCTTAATGTAATTATAATATTTAAGCAAATTCCGAACAATTTTAGTGAGTTTTGTACATATTTTTTATCTTTAAATCGTGTTTTAACAACTGCGTGTCGTCGTTCGAGGCAAAGTTGCTGCGTCATTTTATGGAGGACACTCCTTGTAGGCCATGTTGAATCGACACAGCGAGAAGGGCATCGCCTTTTTTTGTTTGCTTGTTTTAATGAGTTTGTCGTGTTGTTTTACACTTGGTTAAAAAGCCGTTTTTTTAAACGAGACGATGTTTTTGGCTCTTTAGGCCTTTTACATTTTGTTTTTGGGATGTAGCAACATCACGTGGTTGCTTTTTAGATTGTTGTTCGAACTTTTATTTAGTCCTTTTGTGATTTACAGGCAGTTGGTGAGGAAGAGGCTGTAAGAAGTGAACTGTACGTGTGTGTGCCGCATTTGTCTGTTACGCGTGACTAATCGGGTGAGCCAATGGCGTATTTCCAACCTGCCCTGGATGATCGCGCCTTAGTTTTGGGGAGCCAATCAGCGAAGTCTGTTGACGTAACACGAAACTCTTGAGAAACGCATCTTTACTGGAAATGTTACCGCATCTTTGAGGGTTTTAAATTATTCGCGAAAATGTTTTACTGAATGCTAGTCTCATAACTACAGCAGTGGCGTTGCTTAGACAAGTGTTTTTTGCGAAAAAATATGGTTTAAATCCACAAATCGTGCTTCTGGGTATGTGCGGGCGTGGCTTATTTGATTGACAGCTAGAATGGCCTGTAGAATTCGCGTAGGCGTGTACGTATGGCGTTACATCAGCCAATGGAGCCGTCGACGGGTTTATAAAAAGTCGGGCGGAGCCTTAACGTCGCCATTTCATTGTAGCTCTGAGCTGGAGGATAGAGGAAGTCAGAAAAACAAGGCCGCGAAACTCGGACGTTCGAACGAAACCGGTTTATAAACAGAATCCGGATCCATCCCGATGGAGACGGCCATTAGCCCGCCCTTTGACAGGTACCGGTTGGAGTAAATGACATTGCACTTGTTCTGTGAACGAAAATGTTGTTGGGATATTGTCATAATTCGGCATCTTTGGGAATTATTTTATTTTAATCGCTGTCGCGATAATATCAAGTGACATACTGGAGTATTAAGACTGTACTGACTTTCACTTTCTAATAACGGTGATGCTGGAGACTTTAATTTTTACAACGTCAGTACGCGACTACGTTAGTCTTCAAGTTTTTAAACTGGGATTTTTAACGAGCAACTGCCCGCGTTTAGTGCGCAGGCGCGCTTTCGTTTTCTGAAACGGGCAGTGTCTTTGCAGACATTCTGTCTGTGTTCAAACGGTCAGGTTTGAGTAATACAAACCTATTTTTCTTATCTGTGACTCGTTTGTGTTGTATAACTCATTGTATGTCGTTAAGCATGCAGTGCTGGGTGCGAACGGGAAATTAGCATGGTTGGCTAATGCTAACAGCGACCAGCATCTTGTATTTTTAGTATTATTTCGTAAACAGTGTTTTCAGTCATTTTAGTCGTTCCCGACTCGTTATTGTAAATTTGTTTTGGGTGATTATAAAGACTCAAGTGTGTTCTGATGTAACGTTGTTTTATTATGCATCGATCAATTTCTTCCCCGAGTGTGTTACAGTGACCATGTGGTTTTGAGTTTGATGGTAGATTATAATACCTAGCGTTATGGTGTTAGATCGATATGGTATTTTAATGCGATAAATTTATATTTCAATCACATGTAACGTTAACGTTATAGATTTAGGTCACAAGGCGGTGCCTTTAAGAAACTAGTAAATATAACAAACAGCATTTTTGGGAGTTATTTTTGCTTTTGTTATATTAATGTGATTGTTTGACTGGCTTTATGCATAGTAACGAAATGTTGACCAATTTTAGTTTTCACCGAACGTTTTAGTCATTCTGAAACGCGTCTTGTGTTGAGCTTCCGCCTCGCACCACGTGGACTTTTGTCAACATTTTACACGCGTGGAAGGCCTCGGCTCTGTTTGAGGCTCTTTGATCATCACGACTTCATTTGGTGGCGAGCGCCATTGATTTGTGAAATCTAATGGCACAACACTGAATAATTTGTGGGGTTGTTTCGCTTTTGGTTGCTTAGCAACGCGACTGGTTAAACGAGCCGCATGAAACCTACCATCTGCCCCCTCCCAACCAGCATGCACTAGATGGGACAGAGTAATTAGACGTATTATTTGTTTTTATTTTTATTTTTCCAAACATTGTTTGTATTCCAATATTTACTTGACTGAAAATAAAAATTTTAAATGTGAACACTTTGTGATTTTTGTATCATTTAGCACTGTTTAAATTAAACACATGATTCAACTCTTAAGTTGTTTAGATAATGTATTTAATGTGTTTTAAGATTAAAATGTGCTTTTTGTTGGATTTACAAAGCTGACTTTCTAGAAGCAACCTGTTTGCATTTAATTAGTATTATTCATTATGTTAAATGGCGCTCAGTCCATACTGGGGCAGGTATGCAAACCTTTACCTACGGAAACTGGCTGGAAGGCATGAAAGCAACATTTCTGCAGAATGAGTGAACACCCACCTCAAGTGTTTTGTGTCTGTAGGTTTGTTATTAAAATTAAGTAACTGCTGCAATGTTTTTACAAATGTTGCATCATTGTACTATCTGTACAATCCCAATATACACTGAGAATGAATCCCAAGACGATGCACATGTAATAAATTGGATGCTACCAACTTGTTTGCTTTAGTGTTAGTGCTTCAGAAGGTAAGTGTTGGAGGGAAATTAGAGTTTTAATGCTATCAGGTTATAAAACGTATTTGAAAACTAAACTTACTGAGAGTAGTGCAATTTAGCATAAGCATTTTTAGGTGTATCAAATGCATTTAAATGCACTACATTTCTGTATTCATGAGTTCAGAATTCATATTTGTTTTTAAAATAATGATAGTGTCAAGTTATGAACCATTTTTACTATGATAAGGGTATATTTGACATTTTATGTATATAAAATCAGTTTTAATTAGATAATACTGTTGTGGAGTAATGCATCTATGAGGAAAATAAGCCTTTGTTACATTAACTGTTTTATAAAAAAAAACATTACAGTGAATAATTAGTGAGCTTAAGCTGAAGGACAGGAATAATTGATTCATGGTTCAAAATATTTATTTTAAGGTCTGCGTTTTTCATTGGCTAATTCCTCAGATAAACACAAACATGACCTGATCTGGGTTATTAGGTCTGTTTAAGGCCCCGCCCCCCAGTTTCCAGTAGGACAGTGGTGTATCGGTTTGGAATGTGTCCTAACGTAACTCACCCATGTCTGGACAGATAAACCGCCAAAGGGGCAGTTTCGTCTTCTTGCTAGGTCCACATAAGCAAAATGCACAGTTAGTCAGAGTTTGAGTCATGATGAGTCATATATTGTGCATTTTCATATTTCATCTCATTTAGTCACAAAATTGTTTCTATTTATAGTTTTAATTTGTTTATGATCTGTATATACTCTACATGACTCGTCCTCACCTTTCCTGTTCTCCACAGCTCTTTGGGCGGGGGCGACGGCATGCAGGGGGTCACCATGATGGAGCAGACCATCTCCCCTCCTGGCAAGCGCATCCGCAAGCCGTCGCTGCTGTACGAGGGGTTTGAAGGGCCTGCTCTCCCACATATCCCTCAGTCGGGACCCCCTCAACCCCCTGTGCGGGACCCCACTCGCCAGGGCCGCATGACCAACCAACTGCAGTTCCTTCAGAAGGCTTTACAGAAGACGCTGTGGAGGCATCACTTTGCCTGGCCTTTCCATGAGCCGGTGGATGCTGCCAAGCTCAACCTGCCTGTAAGTTGGTTCTTGGTCCAGAATGGACTGTTTGGGGGATTTATTAAGCTCTGCGTTTAAATATTTAACAATAACGCAAGTCTGTGTGGTTTTCTAACTTGATTTATCTTACGCAGGATTATTATAACATCATTAAGCAGCCCATGGATATGGGGACTATCAAGAAAAGACTGGAAAACAACTATTACCGCAGTGCCAACGAGTGCTTGCAGGATTTCAACACCATGTTTACCAACTGCTACATCTACAACAAGGTCAGTCAGTTCATTTATGTTTACCTGAAAAGTTCTGTAAGCATTCAGCCTTGTTTTTCCAAAGCTTAGATTTTTGTTTTTCACCATCAAGTTGCTCAGATCTTCTGTCCAGCCTATTATGGAGCAATTACTCACATCAGTAGTATCATCTAGAGACTGCCATATGATCTAAAAGTCGTCTGTTTATTACAGCCAACAGATGACATTGTCCTGATGGCTCAGTCTCTGGAGAAGGCTTTCCTGCAGAAGGTTGCACAGATGCCCCAAGAGGAAGAAGAGATTCCTGCTCCTGTCCCTAGGGGCAAACAGGGCAAACCTAAAAAAGGCCACAAATCACGTAAGAATGGAGGGAAATACAGATATAATTTTTAAAATATTGTTTACTAGTTGTACAGGTCACTGTAGTTCATTTATGTAAGTGAGGATAGCAAAATAAAGTAAACTGTGACATATTATACCCAAAAATTCTTCATACAGTGGACTACCAGTAAAATTTGGGATCAAAAATTTGATTTGACACTTTGACCTGACCATGTTTTGTTACATACCTTTCTATCAAAGTTATCTGACATTATCAAGATTAATTTGTTCTGACACAGTTTAACTTTTGAGTTCTTATCATGTTTTATTACCATTTTCTAACCTATAGGAAATTAACTGTGATAATGTGAGAAATGTTGAAGGTGTGTCTGAATAAATTTTGGTTTGACAGTATATATAACTACAGTAAATGAAAATACAAAATATGTTAAATAAAAAAGACATAAATAAAAATAATAAGTCACAGAAATTAATAAAAGCCTAGGAAGTCAGACATTTTCTGAATACATTTGATATACATTTGATATAATTATATATGTTAATATATATGTAATTATGTAATCATATTGTAATTATATGATTTGTAATGTAATTATATAAATAGTTAACATGCGACTAATTAATATGTAATTTTAACCATAGAAATGTACATGACTTTTTAGGATTTTAGGACCATAAAAATAAAAGAAAACATTTCAAAATGTAGGGAAAAAAAAAAAAATATATATATATATATATATATATATATATATATATATATATATATATATATATATATTTTTTTATTGTAATTTACAGGCATTAAAATGTATTAATATATTCATTATTTGTTTACATTTTGTATTTGTAACATTTTGATTTTTTTTTTTTTAATTGCTATATTTTAAATTGCTTTTTAAATTATTAAAAAAATATTAATAAAAAGTTACACTAGATTTGCATAAGGTTTAATTGGTGCTGGTGTTGGCTGTTTGTTTACCTTCGAGTAATTGCTTCCTTTATATTTTCACTCTTTGAGTAATTACAAATGTTTTCAAAAAATTATATTGGTGCTGACGTTTGGTGGTTTGTCTGCTTTCATTCTTATGCATTTCTTTTTTTTTCCGTCTCTCTTTTAGTCTCAGGTGGATTCACGACAGCTCATCAGGTCCCTGCTATATCTTCTGTGTCTCAGTCGGCCTACTCCCCTCCCACTCCAGACACCCCTGACTCGGTTCTTTCCACCCCACCGCAGACGCTTATAACCAAGACTTTGCCTCCCACTTCACACAGCACCCCTGCACTGATGGGCCTGCCTCCTACCCAACCAACTGCAAAGGTAAGGCCACTTCTTTCCCAAAATACGCATTTAGTTTCATATGCAGCATAAACTATTTGGAAAGCCAGCTAATTTTTCTCCATCTTTTCAATAGAAAAAGGGCGTCAAGCGCAAGGCAGACACGACCACCCCCACCACCACAGGCATGCCAATTGCTATGGGTGTAGGTGGCATGGGTCTTGGCATGGGCGGTGGTGACTCCCCGCTCACCCTCTCCGCTTTGGGTGCCGACCCCAAACAGAGCCTGTCCCTCAGCCTGGGCATGGGTCTTGGAGGCGGCATGGGTCTCGGAGGTGGCATGGGTCTTGGAGGCGGCATGGGTCTCGGTGGCAGCATGGGTCTCGGTGGCGGCATGGGTCTTGGTGGAGGCATGGGACTCGGTGGAGGCCTGGTCGGAGACAAAATGCCGGCAAGACGAGGTGGCAGTGGCAGGCCCATCAAACCACCACGGAAAGACTTGCCTGACTCCCAAAACCAACATCAGCCGGTGCGGCGTGGGAAGCTAAGCCAGCAGCTACGGTACTGCAGCACGATTCTAAAAGAGCTGTTGTCGAAGAAGCACGCGGCCTTACGCCTGGCCCTTCTACAAGCCGGTGGATGCTTCTTCACTGGGACTGCACGACTATCACGATATTATTAAGTATCCCATGGATCTAAGCACAATTAAGGTGTGTATAATGTAGTTTAGATGTGTTGCATGATAATATGCAACTTGGTGCATGATCAGACCTGATGATTTTCATATCTTGCAGAGGAAAATGGATCATCGGGAGTACAGGGATGCATTGCAGTTTGCTGCTGACATCAGGCTAATGTTCTCAAACTGTTACAAGTACAATCCTCCAGATCACGATGTGGTGGCCATGGCCCGAAAATTACAGGTACGGATGCTTGAAATTAGATAAACAGAAATTTCTCAAGAAATTAGTTTTTACTTTTCATCGATTTTTGCTTTTTCACACAAGCACAATTAAATAGATTGTCAAATACATTAATACTGTCAAAACCTTAGTAGAAGCTCCTGTTAAAAGATTAAATGGTGAAAGTCCTAAGATAGACCTTAGCCAGGGTAGCGTGTAATTAAATTTTTGATTGGAAAGAAATTGGAACTATGAGGGATAGAAGTACAGTATCTTCAATGAATTATGTTAACGTATGTGTTAATGTACAACATTCAATGAATAATGAATAACGTAACGATTCTTCAGGTGCCAAAACATCTTTCCAGAAGACTTTCTGTGGGCAAAAACTCTAAAACACTGAACAATAAAGTATGTGTAATTGTAAAGACTGTAGACTGTCCCTCACAACCTTGTTTTTACCCAAATAAAAATACTGTGTTGTTCTCCGAATGATCCACAGCTGTGTATTTTTTATTTTTTTGTTAGTGGTAGTTGTTAATGAGTCCCTTGTTTGTCCTGAACAGTTAAACTGCCCGCTGTTCTTCAGAAACATCCTTCAGGTCCCACAAATTCTTAGGTTTTTCAGCATTTTTGTGTATTTGAATCCTTTCTAACAGTGACTGTATGATTTTGAGACAACTGAGGGACTCATATGCAACTATTACAGAAGGTTCAATAAGGTATTTAGGCAAAATAAGAAAAATGTACACATCTTCATTCTGTTCAAAAGTTTTCACCCCCTTGCTGTTAATGCATTGTGTTTTCTTCTGAAGGATCAGTGAGCGTTTGAACCTTCTGTAAAAGTTGCATATGATGGTTCAAATACACAAAAAATGCTGAAAAATCAAAGAATTTGTGGGACCTGAAGGATTTTTCTGAAGAACAGCGGGCAGTTTAACTGTTCAGGACAAATAAGGGACTCATAAATGACTATCACTAAACAAAAAAAAAACACAGCTATGGATCATTCAGGAACTTTTGAACAGGGTCATTTTATAAATGCTACTATAATTTTCTTTTGTGGACTATATGTAAACACCTTTTATGTTTTAATAATCTTATTCAGGTCAGTACTAAATAAAAAAATAACATGCATTTTGTATGATCCCTCTTATTTTAATAAAATAAATACCATTTTGCAGATTCTCCAAGGTGTATGAAAACTTTTGACGTCAACTGTATGTCCAACGCTGGTTATTAAAATTTTCTTCTCTCTGTTTCAGGATGTCTTTGAGTTCCGCTTCGCCAAGATGCCGGACGAGCCCCTGGAGTCCCTCCCACCTGCGTCCCTGGGCGGCGGCCTGGGCGGTCACTCCTCCTCTTCCTCCTCCTCTTCCTCCTCGTCGTCAGAGAGCGACGTGAGCAGCGAGAGTGAGAGCGAGAGCAGCCCGAGCTCCGACAGTGAGGAGGAGAGAGCGCATCGCCTGGCCCAGCTTCAGGAACAGGTGTGTACACAGGTAGCGACTGAACTTTTCCAACAAAGCTCGCTAAAGCGGCACTGACAGATTTGACGTAGTTGTACATTTACTGAGAGCTGCAGTGGGGGTTTAGAAAAAAACAGTGACACTCACTCGCTCGCTTGTCTGCAGTTGAGGGCGGTGCACGAGCAGCTGGCCGCGCTGTCCTCCACGCCCATCATCAAGCCCAAGAAAAAGAAAGAAAAGAAAGACAAGAAGAAAAAGAAGAAGCCGGAGAAACACAAGCGGGGCAGGAGTATAATGGAGGAAGAGGTACTTGTGCGACCACCGAAAACTCCAAAACTCTCCAAGACACCAAAGAGCAGGAGCAACAGCAAAGCAGCGACCTCCACTCAGGGCAAGAAGGGCTCTAATAAGAAGAGCAACAAGAGCAAGTATGTTTCACACAGTATTTAATTATTTTGAACCTAAAAATCAATAGAAACAAATTAAACTTTTATTTTTTCTTTAGATCCTCTAAAAAATCTCAAGCTGCCTCCTTTAACTCCCACCCCATGAGCCAAGGCGGTCTTACGCCGCACTATGACTCTGAGGAGGAAGAGGAGACCAGCCCGATGAGTTATGATGAGAAACGGCAGCTCAGCCTGGACATTAACAGGCTGCCTGGCGAGAAACTGGGCCGTGTTGTTCACATCATCCAATCGCGAGAGCCCTCGCTGCGTGACACCAACCCAGAGGAGATCGAGATTGACTTTGAGACGCTCAAACCGTCCACGCTGCGTGAGCTGGAGCGCTACGTCATGATGTGTTTACGGAAAAACCACGAAAACCTTATGGTAAGATTCAGACTTGGGCTGTCGATTTAACATAGGGTTCGTACAAGGTGCTTAAAGTACTTGAATTTGACTGAAATTTAAGGCCTGGAAAACCCTTGAAAATAGCAACATTCCTGAAGAGGTACTTGAAAAGTGCTTGAATTAAAGAAAAACAATGCATCTATGAAATAAGTGTTTAATTTTGTCAATAAGCACCTATTTTTTTAATGCAAAATTCACTCAATTTAAAAAACATAACTTTTTTTGCTTATTTCAGTTAATGTTAGTAAACAATCAAGCTAAGCAAGTAGTAGTACTGACAGTGTTGTGTAAACATGGCTGAAGATGCAAAAAGAGCAACAGGTGAACCAAATCAATGGAGTCATTTATGCTGGAACCACTCCGATTGATTCAAACTCATGACTTCAATCATTCATTTCAAGAGATTCACTAACAAAGACCAGATCAAATTTAAAAGCAATTCATTTTAGAATTTCAGCATTGCTTGTAATGATTTTAAAAAGCATTGAAAAGAGCTTTTCAAAACTCTGTCAGTTAAACAGTTGAATCGCAAAATGATTCAGTGTTTCGAAGTTCTCCAATTTTGCGAATTAGACATTTTTTCAGATCAGAATTTTTTCAGAATTTTTTACTTTTTTTTTTTTTTTCTTAAACAGTAGGGAAACATCAAACCATTAAGGCCAGTAAAGTTATAAAAACAAAGATGAAAGAAAGTATACACGTACAAATCTGTTAAGAAAATTAATTGCTATAGTTGTTTTAATATAGTAAAAGTGTAGTATACTGTGTAATAATTTAGTAGTAATACTTCGCATGTGCTTCACTTTATTTTTTATTTTTATCAGTATATTTTTATCTATTTTTTTTTTTTAGAATTTGAAATGGAAGACATAAGTGAGGTCTCTGATTGAAGTCCTTTAAAATAAAAAAAAAATAGTGCTTAAAAGTCCTTGAAAGCCCTGGAATTTCATTTTACAGTATATGTACAAACCCTGAATAATTATTTATTAATTAATTTATTAATTATTCATTTATTTAGTTAATAAATGACACAATTTTTAATTAATAATAAATTATGTAATAAATTATTTAATTGTTTAATTAATTATTTATGTTTATTATTATTTTGTGTAATTTAATTGTGGAAAAAAATGATACATTAAAATAATAAAATTATTTTCTGAATTAATCAAACAATGGAATGTAGGTTGAACTAACTGACTAAATGACTCACTTAAGACTGACTTTAGTGACTTACTGTGACCTGCTACAAAACCAGTCATAAGGTTTTTTCGAAAGTTTCATTTTGAAAGCTGGATAAATAAGCTTTCCAATGATGTATGGTTTGTTGGGATAGGACAATATGTGGCCGAGATACAACTATTTGAATAGCTGGAATCTGAGGGTGCAAAAAAATTAAACATTGAGAAAATCGCCTTTAAAGTTGTCCAAATAAAGTTCTTAGCAATGCATATATATCAAAAACTATATATTTACAGTAGGATTTTCCTAAGTATCTTCATAGAACATGATCTTTATTATTTCCTATGTTTTTTGGCATAAAAGTATAATTTTGTATTTTTGGCTACTATGATTAAGACTGGTTTTGTGGCAAAATATGTATAAAAAAAAAAACATTTATATATATATAATATTTTTTTTTATTAAATATTAATATCCTTTTATTTATCATTTATGTAAGTTTGAATCAATAACACTGATGACTTTATATGATCTTTTTGATATGATATGTTATGATATAGTATATCTTAACAGCCCTAATTCAGACCCTTTTATATTTGTGCTGTTGATTTGCTTTAAAACGATATAAGCTTCCGTGGAAAAAGGAAGGTTTGTTCTTGAGCAGCTAATGGGAATCTGACACTAGACATTAACCTATAATGCATTGTGTAGCCCTACCTTTCCCGGTTTTATTCAGCACACTTCACAGGTAGACATCAATCTGCCCTTTACTCTTCCTGTGAACAAACACAATGCTGTTCTTTCATTCCTCCACTGATGTTGATGTCAGAAAGAGTCATCGCTTAAGTGACTCATGTGTCAATATAGGTGCAAGGGTAAATAATTACATGCTAAGAGGAAGAAAAAAAGAAAAATACACTACTGTTCAAACACAGTAGAAATGGTAATATTGTGAAATATTATTGCAATTTAAAAAAACTCTTTTCTATCTGAATATATTCTAAAATGTAATTTATTCCTGTGATGCAAAGCTGAATTTTCAGCATCATTACTCCAGTCTTCAGCGTCACATAATCCTTCAGAAATCATTCTAAGATGCTGATTTGATGGTCAAGAAAGATTTATTATAGCCTAATATGTTTTTGAAAACTCAGCATTCTTCAATGAATAAAAGTTTATTAAAAAAACAAATAGTATAAATTTAAATAAAAATATTTGAAAGAGAAAATGCAATATAAATGTCTTTTACAGTCACTTTTGGTCACATTAATGTGTGCTTGCTAAATAAAAGTATCTTATATTATCTTATTGATCCTAAATGTTTGAACAGTAGTGTAAATATTATATTGTCCCAGCTTAGTGTATGCATTAGCCGTTTTATTTACGTTTTATATAATGCAATTGTAGCAAATGAGTCACGGACCAAATTGAGAAAATTAAATTAAAACATTTAGCAGATATGTTTATTCAAAGAAAAGATTCACTGGAACTCAGATTCACTGGAAACTAAAATTCATTGCCTGTTAGTACATTTTAAAAACATCATTGGGTGAACTAACATTTTTCATACAAGTGGGCAAAATTGATGGTGATAATCTCTACAAGGCTTCTAATACAGTGGTCTAGCTGATACATTTAGGTCTGTTATTAATAAATATCCACCTAAATATTGGAAAATAGCCTAGGATGCTGACATGGAATTAAATAAAAAATATACTGCTATACTACTACCTAAATAAGGGAACTTAGTTTAAAGTTTTTTTTTAACCTTTTAAGTCCTAAAAAACAAAATACTGAGAAAATTGCCTTTAAAGTTGTCTAAATGAAGTCCTTAGCAATGCATATTACTAATCAAAAATTAAGTTTTGATATATTTACGGTAGGAAATTTACAAAATATCTTCATGGAACATGATCTTTACTTAATATCCTAATGATTTTTGGCATAAAAGAGAAATCTATCATTTTGACCCCATAAAATGTATTTTTGGCTATTGCTACAAATATACCCATGCTACTTAAGACTGGATTTGTGGTCCAGGGTTACATATTTCCCTACTTTCCTAATCCATTTACATTTATCCATTTATTTATCTTTGCTTTAACATTTATCACTCAAACGTGACACTTTTGACTGATTATGACATAATGTGTAGCTTATATCATGTTGTAAAGAAGTTGTATGGGAAGTTTGACTTAATGTGCTTCTTGTGTTTTCCAGTGGCAGTCAAAGCAGCTGCAGGAAAGTCCCGTGAGGAAATAGCTTTGGAGAAGAAGAGAGAGCTGGAGAGGCGACTACAGGATGTCAGCGGTCAGCTCAACTCTGTCAAGAAACCACAGAAAACCAAAGGTAAGGACTGAGATGTTCACAGATGATCAGTGCTGATTCAGAATCAGGTTAAGGAGACAAACTGAATTAACACGTCTCTCTTTCTGTCTCAGTGGAGAAGCCTACTGCGGTGGAGCCTCATGCTGTTGCGTCTCGTCTCAGCGCCAGCAGTTCCAGCTCAGACTCCTCTTCATCATCCTCCTCATCCTCCTCCTCTGACACCAGTGATTCAGACTCGGGTTGAAAGAACGGACATCAATTAAAAACATGCACTCCATCCCAGAATAGCATCGTTTCTGCTCAGTAACTAATGAGAAAAAGCAGTGTTTCTCTTTAGATGTATATAAGCAGGTCAAAGAGCATTCTGGGAAAGAAGGAACTGGCGGAAAAGCGGACCAGGGCGTCGTCGTCTAGTTTGGGACTCCTTTCTGTTAGTCCATCCTTCTTTGTGTATATACATGTACAAAGATATATAAATATCTATTTTTCTTTTATAAAGAAGAATTTTAAGCCATTCCCTGGTAGGGAAGAAAACAAAATCTGACTTTTTCTTTTGTGAATCTTGTGTTGCTCTTTTCTCTCTCCCTCTTTTCGTTTGACCTTTTATTAGTTTAAGTCCTAAAGAAAACAAAAGGCTTGGAGTGGAAACTGCTGTCACTTTTGTTTGCATGAGCGAGTGCGTGATGTGTACGTGTGCCATTGAATCCCGTGGTTTTCCCATTTACACACTTTGCACATACATCCATGTGGTGCCGCTCAGTTGTGCATTTGAATGAAAAAACAAAGCTCCACCTATTCAAATGGCATCTGTACAGCCAGAAGTTATGAGAACAGGGAATTATGTTGGCTTTAGTGGCGTCTTAAAACTTGAATCTGATCACCTCTCCATCCAGCCTGCTTTATTCCCCGTGGTTTAAATCTCCATTGTTTTTATATACAAACATGCAGAATCTTGCTCATTGAATTCAGCTGAGCCACATTAGCATTTGTTTGTTTTTTGGATGCATAAATTATTTTTATGTTCTTGTGGTTTCGGTCATGATTTCTAGAGCAGAACAGAGTCTTAGATGCACTATGAGAGGTACACAGCTGCTTAATTAGGTGTTGATATATGAATACTGTTTGTAAATCTTGGTTTTTGAGTTTTAGTCTGTTTTTTTTTTTATTTTAGTGTGTTTATTATTATTCGCCCAGAATGCACAATTTATGGTTTTAACAAAGTGACCCTCATATTTAGAATTTAAATGCTTGGAAATATAGTTTCAGTTTTACAGCACATGTTGTTACACAACAATGAAATTTGACGTTTGTATTTTTTTTTTTTTTCAAAATGTGTACATATGTAACAGTTTCATGACCTCGCAGCTTGCATCTGTCAATATGACCTGATTTCTGTTTCTTGCATTATTTTTTTTCTTTGTTTACTACTGTCTTCAGCTCTTCTCTTTAGTATTGTGGCTGGTTTTTTCCACAGCTTGTTGTGTGTTTTTTTTTTTTTTAAAAGAAAACAACAGCAAAACATAACAACGACATGAAACCTCAAGCTATAAGCATCATCTCAACAGATGCTTCGTGCGACCATTATTCTCATCTGAAAATGTCACGTTAATAAAGAGGGTGAGATGTCCTTAAAACAAAAACTTGCATTTTGGTGTGTTTCTTCAGGTGTGTTATTTCATTAGCACATTTCTACATGATTTTTAATGGAATATATATTGGATCTAGAGATATTATAGTTAGTTAAAACCATTAAAAAGTTTTACTTGAAACTATATATTTTTTTTTAAAATTTCTACCTGAAATTAATAAAGTATATAGGCATAAACTTTAAAAAAAATGGCAAAACAACAAAATTATTAAAGTACAATTTATGTAAAATTAAATGAAAACAAAAGATAAAAAAACTGACCTAGAGCTAATATAATGTAAGCTAATGTGTGTGCTAAAATTATATATACAATTGTGCTAAAATATAGGTGCATGTATATATATATATATATATATATTACATTTGTAACATTTGAAATGGATCAAAAAAGTTAATCAAAGTTGTCCTAAGACAAGAACGGGTATTATATATATAATTAAATCTGGTCTGGTGCAAAACATTACTAAAACTTCAACTAAATTAAAATGGAAAATACAAAAATAAAATCTAGCTTTTAATTAATAATAATATTAATAAAATATTTAAAATATCAATACAAATATCACAGTATTTACATAATATTACAATACCTATAAAAGTATATAAATAATATTAAATGAATTATTTTGTCATTTCAGGTATTTTGTCATTTCATCAAATGTGGTCTGGTGGAAAACAAAATTTCTAAAACTAAATTAAAATGGAAAATACAACAATAAATATACTAGCTATTCATTATAAATAATATTAATAAAAATATTTAAAATATTAATGAAAATATCACAGTATTTAAAAATATGAAGAAAAAAACTATAATAGTATATAAATAATATTAAAATAACACTGGAACTGAAGAGAGATTTCATTTTAAAAGAGATTTTTTAATTTTAACAAAATTAAAAAAAAAATTTTTTTTAGAACATTATTGTTTACCTGAAGTTGTTTGCATAAAAACAAAAAAAAAAACTTGAAAGAGCGTTTTACTAGGGATGGGCGATACCTCATATTTTATTTTCGATCTGATATCGATATTTTCAAGCCAAGTATCGTCGATATCAATACCGATACCAATACCTGTAAACTAAACTGATCTTTTAAATTATTAAAAGAATAAAATCAGTAATTATACTTACTTAACATTATATTTGAAAGTCATGTGTTTTAAACATTTCATAAGCGTTTTTTTTTTTTTTTTTTTGATAACGCTGTCAGAAATAAAATGTACTAAAATTTTGTATTTTAGCTCTTTACTGGGCAGTAACTTCATCAGTGCACCTTTCTTTACCCCTAAAAGCCAGGGAGCATACTAGTACCATACAAGTACACACACATTAAGGGTAGATAAGGTACAAAGGTGTACCTTGGAGGGTACCTGATGAAAAACAACCATGGTGTTACGTACAGTGGGTACGGAAAGTATTCAGACCCCCTTAAATTTTTCACTCTTTGTTATATTGCAGCCATTTGCTAAAATCATTTAAGTTCATTTTTTTTCCTCATTAATGTACACACAGCACCCCATATTGACAGAAAAACACAGAATTGTTGACATTTTTGCAGATTTATTAAAAAAGAAAAACTGAAATATCACATGGTCCTAAGTATTCAGACCCCTCAATATATTTAACTCAGGTGCTGTCCATTTCTTCTGATCATCCTTGAGATGGTTCTACACCTTCATTTGAGTCCAGCTGTGTTTGATTATACTGATTGGACTTGATTAGGAAAGCCACACACCTGTCTATATAAGACCTTACAGCTCAGTGTGCATGTCAGAGCAAATGAGAATCATGAGGTCAAAGGAACTGCCTGAAGAGCTCAGAGACAGAATTGTGGCAAGGCACAGATCTGGCCAAGGTTACAAAAAAATTTCTGCTGCACTTAAGGTTCCTAAGAGCACAGTGGCCTCCATAATCCTTAAATGAAAGATGTTTGGGACGGCCAGAACCCTTCCTAGAGCTGGCCGTCCGGCCAAACTGAGCAATCGGGGGAGAAGAGCCTTGGTGAGAGAGGTAAAGAAGAACCCAAAGATCACTGTGGCTGAGCTCTAGAGATGCAGTCGGGAGATGGGAGAAAGTTGTAGAAAGTCAGCCATCACTGCAGCCCTCCACCAGTCGGGGCTTTATGGCAGAGTGGCCCGACGGAAGCCTCTCCTCAGTGCAAGACACATGAAAGCCCACATGGAGTTTGCTAAAAAACACCTGAAGGACCCCAAGATGGTGAGAAATAAGATTCTCTGGTCTGATGAGACCAAGATAGAACTTTTTGGCCTTAATTCTAAGCGGTATGTGTGGAGAAAACCAGGCACTGCTCATCACCTGTCCAGTACAGTCCCAACAGTGAAGCATGGTGGTGGCAGCATCATGCTGTGGGGGTGTTTTTCAGCTTCAGGGACAGGACGACTGGTTGCAATCGAGGGAAAGATGAATGCGGCCAAGTACAGGGATATCCTGGACGAAAACCTTCTCCAGAGTGCTCAGGACCTCAGACTGGGCCAAAGGTTTACCTTCCAACAAGACAATGACCCTAAGCACACAGCTAAAATAATGAAGGAGTGGCTTCACAACAACTCAGTGACTGTTCTTGAATGGCCCAGCCAGAGCCCTGACTTAAACCCAATTGAGCATCTCTGGAGAGACCTAAAAATGGCTGTCCACCAACGTTTACCATCCAACCTGACAGAACTGGAGAGGATCTGCAAGGAGGAATGGCAGAGGATCCCCAAATTCAGGTGTGAAAAACTTGTTGCATCTTTCCCAAAAAGACTCATGGCTGTATTAGATCAAAAGGGCGCTTCTACTAAATACTGAGCAAAGGGTCTGAATACTTAGGACCATGTGACATTTCAGTTTTTCTTTTTTTAATACGTCTGCAAAAATGTCAACAATTCTGTGTTTTTCTGTCAATATGGGGTGCTGTATGTACATTAATGAGGAAAAAAATGAACTTAAATGATTTTAGCAAATGGCTGCAATATAACAAAGAGTGAAAAATTTAAGGGGGTCTGGATACTTTCCGTACCCACTGTAAGTACTAAAATGTATAATAATGATAATAATAATAATAATAATAATAATAATAATAATAATAATAAATATTATTATTATTATTAGTAGTAGTAGTAGTAGTAGTAGTAGTAGTAGTAATTATTACCATGGTTTTTGCTACAAATATTATGGCTGAAATAATGTTCCTGTAGTGTTAAACATGGTAAAAGGAAGCAAGCCAAAAGAGAGAGTGTTAACCATGGTAAATTTGTTGTTACTGCAGTTTTACTACAAATACTGTGGTTACTGTAGCAAAACTGTGTTCTCGTGTGTGTGTGTGTATGTGTGTGTGTGTGTGTGTACTTGTTTTTGCTACATTGTGGGGACCAAATGTCCCCACAAGGATAGTAAAACCTGAAATTTTTGACATTGTGGGGACCGGCCTGCATATAACATATAACAACCAATTTGAACTTTTAACAACCAGTTTAAATAAATTTACTTACACAGACTAGCCTAATTAAAATAAATATTTCATGTACACTATACTGTTCAAAAGTTTGAGGTCAGTACGATTTTGTAATGTGTCTTTAACTATGCTAACCAAGCCTGCACTTATTTTAACAAAAAAAAAAAAAAAAAAAAAAAAAAAAAAAAAACAGTAAAAACAGCAAGATTGGGAAAATGAACAATTAAAATAACTATTTTCTATTGTAATATATTTTGAAAAATGTAATTTAAAAATCATCTGTGACCAAAGCTGAATTTTCAACATCATTACTCGTCTTCAGTGTCACATGATCCTACAGAAATCATTCTAATATACTTTGCTACTCAAGAAACATATTTAAAAAATAAATAAATAAATAAATAATCATGTACACTATACTGTTCAAAAGTTTGAGGTCAGTCCGATTTTGTAATGTGTCTTTAACTATGCTAACCAAGGCTGCACTTATTTTAACAAAAAAAAAAAAAAAAAAAAAAAAAAAAAACAGTAAAAACAGCAAGATTGGGAAAATGAACAATTAAAATAACTATTTTCTATTGTAATATATTTTGAAAAATGTAATTTTAAAATCATCTGTGACCAAAGCTGAATTTTCAACATCATTACTCGTCTTCAGTGTCGCATGATCCTACAGAAATCATTCTAATATACTTTGCTACTCAAGAAACATATTTAAAAAATAAATAAATAATGCTTTATTATTTCAATGGCATGAGAACAAGAGGAAGAAACATAATTTCTGATTATTATCAATGTTGAATGAAGCGTCAGTAGCGAACGCTATCTGTGATTGATTGGTTCTGTCTTTCAGCATTTGCGTGTGTTCCGATGAGCAGGAGAAATAGTTCTGTCCTACACAATAATAGTCTATTGTTCCTCTTAGAGGCTTTATGCACCAAACTTCTTGTTGAATAAATAAATATAAATGGTTAAAAATGCACTTTAGAATCGATGTTTTTATGTGAGGATCGATCCGCCCATCCCTAAGTTTTACTGGCATTGTGTACTTTTTTCCTCCTAGTCTCAAATCATGAGGAAGTATCCAAAAGCAGGGAAGCGTATGAATGCTTTCATTATTCAGCCTGATTTTCAACACTCTGCTCCTCAAACAGCACTTGAAGAACAACACGGAGATGAAGTGGACACTCAGATTTGGACTTGTCCTGGTGGGCTTTGCTTTTTGGTGTGTTTCGTCTAAAGGTGAGTTTAGTTTCTTGAAATTGCTGTTATACGACAACAGGACTGACTTGTAGGGCCAGTTTGGCAATTTTACGGTGACCGATCAGAAACATTAAGCTTCTTCGTATGTTTTTTAAATGTACGTTCCTGTTTGAGCTTTCTAAAACCTCAATCCGGATAAATAAAATGACAAATTTCTGATTTCTGGCGATTTCTGAATTAGTTTCTATGATTCCATGAAGAACCTTTAAAGGGGCCATGAACTGAGAAGTCAAAATTAGTTTGATCTTTTGACGTATAAGTGGTGTTTGCACTATAAAAACATCCAAGTTTCATAAGTAAAAACTTTCTCATTAGTCTGAAAACAGCTACCGTTGAGGTCAAAAGTTTACATACACCTTGCAGAATCTGCAAAATGTTAATTAGTTTAGTTTTTTAAATAAGAGGGATCATACAAACTGCATGTTGTTTTTATTAAGTACTGACCTGAGTAAGATATTTCACATAAAAGACGTTTAAATATAGTCCACAAGAGAAAATAATAGTTGAATTTATAAAACTGACCCAATGTTTTGTTTAGTGATAGTTGTTCATGAGTCCCTTGTTTGTCCTGAACAGTTAAACTGCCCGCTGTTCTTCAGAAAAGTCCCGCAGGTCCCACTATTTATTTGGATTTTCAGTATATTTTAGTATTTGAACCTTTTCCAGCAATGACTGTTTGATTTTAAGATCCATCTTTTCACACTGAGGACAACTGAGGGACTCATATGCAACTATTAAAGAAAGTTCACGTGCTCACTGATGCTCCGGAAGAAAAAGTGATGCATTAAGACCTGGGGGTGAAAACTTTTAAAATTTGAAGATCGGGTAAATTTAACTTATTTTGTCTTCTGGGAAACATGTAAGTATCTTATGTAGCCACTGAAGGGCAGTACTAAATGGGAAAAATATGATATTTAGGCAAAATAAGATAAATGTACACATCTCCATTCTGTTCAAAAGTTTTCACCCCCCAGGTCTTAATGCGTAACTTTTCCTTCTGGAGCATCAGTGAGCATGTGAACCTTCTGTAATAGTTGCATATGAGTCCCTCAGTTGTCCTCAGTGTGAAAAGATGAATCTCAAAATCATACAGTCATTGTTGGAAAGGGTTCAAATACACAAAAAGAGAAATTAAAAACAAAGGCAGTTCCCCTTTAACATTAATGGAAACTTTCCAATCCACAAAAGACTCTTTACAGTGGAAAAAGATTCTTTAGATTATTAAAATGTTCTTTAAACAAAGAAAAAGTGTTTATTTTAAGAACTGTTTACTAAAAGGTGTTTTGGGGGAGCAAAAATGGTTCTACTATGGGTTATTGAACTTTCAAGAACATATCTTAATTTATTTAAAATAATTGTCTGTTCCTTTCAGATGTTTATGTGTTCCAGAACGTTGTTGACTGTGAGTTTAGCAAAGAGGATTTGTCTGACATGGTCTACAAAGTGAAGCTGGTCTTCAACCAAAAGCTTATGTGCAGTTACGACTCAAGGGTGGGCAAGTATGTTGGTTATGATGAGTATGGGATTATTAATGCTAACCATTACAACAATCAGAGCTGGAAGATGAAAGAGCGGAAGGAGGAGGTGGAAACGCTGTGCAAAGCTAATGCCAGACTTTATATCAAAAGCGAAACAAGAAAGGGTAAGCAACCTCAACTCCTCACATTTTACCTCAGTTTATTCAGCAAGAATATAAAAGCTGCTTGTATTCTTGCTTTGAACCGAAATAATGAAGTTGCAAAAAACTGGAAGTGAAAGTAGAGAGTTGTATCAGTTATATTTGATGGGTTTATCTCACTGTGATTGCTCTTGTTGTCTTCTCAACAGTGGCACCCGTTGTTATCGTACGCTCCAATGGTAAGGCTCGTTACGGTCAGCTGACCACGTTGGAGTGCCATGCGTACGATTTCTATCCCCAGGCCATCAATGTCACCTGGCTGCTGGACGGATCAGAGGTCACTGGTGACGTGGTCTCTACTGAATTCATGGATAATGGGGATTGGAGCTACCAGATGCATTCGTATCTGGAGCTGGTGCTCCATAGAGGAGTCACAGTGAGCTGCCGAGTGGAGCACAGTGGGCTGGAGGAACCTCTCGTCGTTCAGTGGGGTGAGATACGCTAGTGATCAATACTGACTATTGATTAGATAACTGCTGGAATTTGTCAGTGGTAATTGGTAGGATGATTATGACAATCAGTGCACATCTCACATACTGTTGGCTAAAAGTATATAATTTTTTTTTACATTTAAATAAAGGTGAAATAAAATAAAAATAATATTTGAACTAAACGTATAACTAAAACTGAAATAAAAAATAAATAAATGGTAATATTTACAAAAATAAAATATTAATAAAAATGACTAAAAATTAAAATGATAAATAATAAAAACTTAATTAAAATTCATTAAATATTAAAATAACTCTGGAGCTGCTGAGACATTTTGTCCATGACCCAACAAATGTGGTCTGGTGCCTAACAGAATTAAGTTAATATTAACTGGGGGAAAAAAAAAAAAAAGCTAATTAAAAATATGAATTAAAAACTATAATAGTAGTATATAAATAATATTAAAATAACAGGTATTTTGTCCACGATTCATCAAATGTGGTCTGGTGCAAAACAAAATTATTAAAAATTAAACTAAATTAAAATAGAAAATACAAAAATAAAAACTAGTTATTAATTAATTATTAAAATATTGATGAAAATATCACAGTATTTAAATAATATTAAAATACCACTGGAACTGTCAAGGCAATAACAAATTTACTAAAAATGTAACTAAAATTAAAATAAAAGGCTTATTAAAAATAAATAAATAATAAAAATGAAAAAAATAATATTTTATATTAAATAATAATCTTAAAATAAAAATGGAAAATACAGTTAAAACTTTAATAGTATATAAATAATATTAAACTGACAGTGGAATTGGCAAGGGAAAAAGAAGTTAAATTAAAGCTAATTAAAATATTAATAAAAATAAAATCAAAATGACTCTAGAACTGAATAGGCATTTTGTCCATGACCCAACAAATAATAGCAGAATTAAGATAATCTTAACTGAAAAAAAAAAGAAAAGCTAATTAAAAATATGAACAAAACTATAAAAATAGTATATATATATATATATATATATATATATATATATATATATATATATATATATATAAGTATCTATTTTGCCCACGTCTCCTCAAATGTGGTCTGGTGCAAAAAAAAAAAAAAAAAAATCAAATTAAGCCAAATGAAAATTAAGCCAAATTAAATTAAATTTAATTAATTAATAAAAATATTCAAAATATTAATGAAAATATTACATTATTTTAATAGTATTAAAGTGCAACTGGAACTGTCAAGACAATAACAAAATTACTAAAAATGTAACTAAAATTAAAATAAAAGGCTAATTAAAAATAATTTTAAAATGTGGAATTGACAAGGGATTTTGCCCACAAAGCATAGCAAAATTACAAAAAAAAAATGAAATACAAATTAAAGCTAATTAAAATAAAAATTAATAAAAATAAAATACTAAATAAATAATAAAATGGAAATGACAAGGTGTTCTGTCCATTACCCAGCAAATGTGGTCTAGTCCAAAGTTTACAACACTTCTTGTTTTCCCTTGGCAAATACGAAGTGGCATCTTTCAAAAGCTCCCGTATGTTTTGGTTCATGAACTACTCGCTCTTCTGAAATCATGCTGGACTAGTTTCCAGCTAGTAAAATCCACATTCTTGCATTGTTGTTTTATTGTTGTTGATTTGCATGTACTGTTAAAACAGGTTATTCATATCTGTCACTGGTTCATTTTCTTCCTCTTTCATCTTTTCTCACACTCAGACTCGAGCTTTCTCGATACCAGAATCACAAAGATAGTTGTGGGTTGCTCTTTTTTCATTATCGGCCTTGTTGTGGCCCTTTCTGCTCTATACTGGTACTTCAAGAAACAGCACAGAGGTAAACCTCTACAACTATTGGTCCTAAAAAATAATAAAACTATGATAATGCAGGATAGCTCTAAAGGAAATATGTAAACACTTTTCTTGTCTTTCCCTAGGTTTTAACTCTCTTCCCCTGCATTGAGAGTTGTAATGATTTTGTGATGTTAAGGGTTGAATCCAGTAGGAGTTATCAACTCTGCTTTTGCATGTGTGTATGTAAATATTTTATTTCCTCCTGTTGTTGTATATTATTACTACTTTTAATAAAGGCTTAATGGCTTACCCATGCATGATTTCCTCTGGCTTGTTTACATATCAAAGACCAATGCTTTAAACAAAATATGGGGACAGACAGAAAAAAGCATGCAAAATACATGCCTCAATATTGCAACAAAAAATCAAAGAGGTTTATGAAATGGTGTCTGAAAACATGCATGTCTATAGGGACTCACTGATGATTTATTTTTAATCTAATGGTGTTGAATGATATGAGTTGAGATGGAAAAGCTGCAGAAAAACACTCTGCCTGCATTTTCTCCAACAGCCACGTGGGACTGTGGTTAATTGTTCTCTTCCTTTCCCCAGATGCTTCAGCGCTGGTTTGGATTTCAGAGCACAGGTGCAATGCAGAGCTCATTCACAGTCAGTGATAAGTCAGTGTATTATCACTCCTCAGTTCAAGAGCTCTTTGTGTTAAAGCTCTTCACGTTTCCCTTAAGAATTTCATTAGAGTTATATTTTATCTAGGAACAAACTTTTTAAATAACAAAACTAGTTTTTTTTTTTTTTTTAAATAGTTTATAAGATTTATAAAAAAAAAAAGATTTTTTTTTTTTTTTTTTTTTTTTAAAGAATGCATAGAAATTCCAAAATAAATGATTTATTATTTATTAATTTATTAATTTTTTAAATTGTATTAAAATAATATTTAATTAAATAAAAAATAATTTAAAATTAATAATTTAATTTTTTATTAATTTGATTCTTATTAAAATAAATGTAACAATATTTTTAAATATAGCTTGCAAATTAAAATGCAAAGTGTATAATATTCAAGTTACACATTTCTAGCAATTGTGCAGTTAATTTTCATACTGTATCTTCAAAAAGTTTAGGAATGTATGTCCTCTCCCCAAATTTGTCATTACTGAAGCACAGTAATACATAATTTAAAAAGAAGGATTATATTGACCTATTAAGATTTAGCTTACATCTACATTGTAAATATATAGTTTTTCTATTTTACTGAAACGTTTTCAGAGATAAATCAATAACAATTACAGTTTAACCAATATTTCAAGTGTGATTTATGAATTTGTCGTATTTTTAATCTGTTTTATTGAAACAGTTGATCATACTGATTTCAGAGTCAAGGATTCATTAGTTTGATTATATATTGAATAAAACACTATCATAGCATTTTAGTTAATAAATCAGTATACTTTATTTTTGACAAGACATCTCATGTTTCGGTCGTAAAAGTAATGTTTTGGTAGGGACCACATCACATTATTTATTTTAACCGGCATACTAAAACACTAAAACATACTAAAATACTAAAACTTTGCATAACTGTACAAAAATGTTGTTTATTTCCCTCAAATATGAGGATTGTGTGTTCCCTTTTGTCACTACTGAAACAATGTTGACATGTTTCAGTCGTGACTGTTTCGACAGCGACAATTTTATGGGATAACATCCAAAAAAAAAAAAGAAAAATGTTAATTACTCCCAAAAAAAGTGTTTAAATATAGAAAAAAAAATCACATTCTTTAAAGTTACACAGATTTCTCATACTTTTGAACACATTTAACATTACCTCAAAATGATGGGGTCTGTCTACTCACACCATGTAGCTATGAAACGGGGACACATAAATATTTCCTAATCATATATGTAGGGGTGTAGTTAAAATCAGTCTTGGCCAGTGGACTAAAACATACACTGATGTTTTGGTAGTGACGTGAAAATGCAGGACACATCTTTTTATATGAAGTTTCATAATTTACAAAGAAAATATAAAATATATATTTTTGAACATCACTTAAAAAAATCAAAAAGATATTTTTAAAGACAACAATGGAATAAAATGCAAATTTCAATATCATTTTCATACGTTGAAATGTAGGAATTAGGGTTCAGGACAGCCACCCTCAAACTGAAAGTACCCACTTGATGGTTTTATATAGGCCTATATTAAGCTTACAGATATTTTACATATTATTGTGGGCTTCAATACATAAAATGATCTTAGTAAACATCTCAAATTTGAATACTTAAATGCTTTTTAAATGTGCTTTTTGGCTGGAAAGCAGTTTGCACCAATTCTGTAGAATGGCCTGTTTATATACTTAGAAAATATATTTTTTAAATAAATGTAATATACAAAATACCTATTGAAATACATACTGAAAATAAAAACATCTGGTAAATAAAAATATTCTTTTCACAATAAAACGACAAACCAAATGCGGATTGTATTTTGAACATTAGCGCAGCGGGTCATTTGTGTTTTTTTTTTTTTTTTTTTTTTTTATTGAACTTTAACGAAAACAACTACATACAAATACAACAAAATATTTTACATACAAGAGCACATGTCTTACATGTCAGGGGCAGTGCACATATACATGTATAAAAGAATACAATAAATTAATAAAAGTAAAAAAAAAATAAAATAAAACATAAAATTAATAATAATAATAATAATAATACAAAAGAAAGGCTTTTTATATAAACAACTTGTACTTATTAAACAGCTGTATAGTCTTTTTTGCTTTTAAATTTTTACTTTTTTCTATTGTCTCCAAATATATTTTAATATCAACTTTAAATTGTTCAAAATTTGGTAATTTATCATTCCATTTGGCTTTATGAATATAGTAACGGGCAACTATAATAATCAAATCAAGGATAAATATAAAACTCTTATCACCTGCAAGTGAAAAACATTTTGGCATAATATCAACTTCTACAAGATCCACAGAAATCATAGCTTTTTGTTGTATATAATTATTCAGTTCTTTCCAAAATATTTGTGACTTAGGACATTCCCAAAATAAGTGATTAATCGTTTCAGGGGAAACTTTACAAAAAACACAGGTGTCTTCAATGTTCACCTTAAAACGCTGCACCACAAGTGATTTAAATTTTATATGAAACTTCTTTCACTTTATTTGTGATGCAATACTTATGAGGTGTCATCCAAATTTTATTCCAATCAAAATGTTTTTTAAATAAAGAAATCCAATGAGTAGTAACAGCAAGTGCACCTTTAGATCGAAGCAGAGAACGCAAAAAATATTATTGCATTCAGAACTTATAAAATCCTTGCCCTGCAATTTAACACAAGAAGTAAATTCTTCCACTGATTGTAAAGAATAACTATTGCCTTCTAATAGTCTCAAAATTTCTTTGGGTATTGCATGTAAAACCAACAGATATTGTATAGGCTCAACTGAAAAGTTATGAATATGAACAAATTCTGTATGATTGTATAAATTACCATCCTTACTAATCAACTGTTTTACCCAAATAATGCCCTTTTTAAACCAACTTTCAAAAAAATTGTCTTGTTTCTAAATCTTATATATTTATTATTCCAAATGGTACATTTATGGGGGGAAAAAATTATAATTATACATGAGAGTCCATGCAAGTAAAACTTGTTTATGGAAATTTGCAATTTTAAGGGGTATTTTATTAATATCAAAATCACATTTTAATAAGAATTCTATACTACCTACTTTTTCAAATATAAAATTAGGTACTGTATACCATACACTCTCCTTATTTTTTAATAATTTTTGAGTCATTTTATTTTAACTATCATATTAGAGGTCTTAAAATCCAAAACATTCAACCCTCCTTCAATTTTAGACCGACAAATATTTTCTTTTTTAATATAATGCGATTTGTTCTTCCAAATAAATGTAAACAGTTTAGCATCTATCATTTTTATTAATCAGGGAGGTATATCTAACACTTGAGCAGCGGGTCATTGGTTTGTTCAGTTGGACGCTTCTCCTCCCTCTTGTGGTCAGTTACAGTATTGCGATCATTTGTAAATTACTCCGGTGACGTTTTAGCTGCTCAGAACGATATAATTTTCTCTCGTTTCTCAAATGTATTTTAAAAATATTACATAAAATACATTTCTAAAGAAAAAAACACCCACCTTTTTTCCCTAAGCTTTACTCTGCTGCTTGTTCAGTTTAATTACGAGTCAATGCAATGCAATTTTCAGTCATTTTAACAATTTAATTTCATTGTCTTAAATAATCCTAAAGTGGTAAATTTGTACATTTTTCCCATTTGTTCTGGGACTACACGAATAACACAAACACAAACGTGCGTACTACTACTACAACTACTACTATTAATTAATAAAAAATTATACAAATTCCTCACACAATATTTCTTCCATGTTTTAAATTTGAATAGTAAATCAAAAATAAAATATAATTTTCATTAGAAGATCAATTTAATTAATATTTTATACCTTCATTTGATAACCAGAACAATATACAACACAGAATTCCACAGGACTATTGTAAAAATAAATAAAAGTTGTTTTTATACATTCAAATAAACAGACATGCTAAAACATATTTGGTAACAATAAAACGTAAGGTGAGAAAAAATAAAACATTTCATGGGGTCCTAAATATGTAACTTTTCTTAACTTTTGATAAATTGACGGTAAATTGTATAAGATTCATGGTTTTAATTCATTACACATCATTAATTACATTTTGATTAATAAAATTAAATTTAACCATTAAGAAGAAGTCCAGAAAAATGAAAACAAAACAGAATTAAAAAAAAAAAAAATTGGGGAAAAAATAGGGCCCTATTTTTGCATGCATCTATATATTTGCTACAGTTATAAATACATCTTCAAATTTATTATTTTATTTGTCTAACATATTTTTGTAAAGTTAGAATTTTGTTATAATAATTTGATATGTTTGCTATTTGCAGTGATTACTATTTACTATTGTTCATAGTGTGACATAGTCTTTAATCCCCAGTTTAATGCCCCCGGACCCCAACCAGGTTCAACCACCTGTGTCTAACAAAATCTTATGTGAGCATGATGTGAGCTCCCACCCAACACCACCAGCCCCTGATGTTTTGGCTTCGGCCCCCAGTGTTTTAAAATCCTACAAACGCCCCTGTCGAGTAGTAACAACAGTTGAAGTTTCCTGTGAAGATATGCAAGACAGACAACAGAAATAATTATTTTAGTCTTAATATGACTTTTAATCCATGTATGTTAGCTTCCAAGTCATTTTTACCACTCATGAGGTCCATGTTTGCCAACAACAGCTGCATCAACATTCAGCTCAACTCTTCCAGGAAGGTAATAAAAATTTTGAGCGACATAAATGTGAACATATTAGTTTTACTGTTCAGTCCAATTCATGACTTTGAAAGTCAAGAGGTATATTAAATATTAATGGCACCCTCTAGTGACCATCATTGGGTACTACACTACGCTGTTAACCATCATGGCGACCTGCTCTCGTCTCATATCAAGGCTGACATTAGTGACGGGTAAGATTTAAAAACGTTTCATTTGTCTAAATGGCCATATATATGGTTTTTAAATGTCTTCAAAGTCATAATATCCTTTTATAGTTACAGCCTCTGCTCACCTTTGCTTAGATCATGTAGACTGTTTAACCTTAAAGTTGAGTGTGTAAGACTGAATGCAGACTGCAGCTGCAGTGTTGTTTTCAGTATTTACATTTTATACAGAATACATAAAATGGCTTTAGCTTGTTTAAGGAATGAGATTGTGACATTATGCAATATTTAAGGAATATTTGTTGGAAGGAGTAGAAGTTAAGTGCATGTAAGACATGTATTGATCAGATTTGCAAAACATTAACCAGTCATGGTCAGACAGTGTCCTAACACACACTTGTTGGATTTCAGGAGGCGGCAGTGGCATCGGCAGGGCCGTGTGTCAGAGATTCGCCACTGAAGGTGCTTCTGTAGTAGTGGCTGACCGCAATGAGGAATCAGCCAATCAGACCCTGGAGCTGCTGTCACATGACCACAGAGGTCAGGAGCACATGGCCCTGGGGGTGGACGTGTCATCAAAGGACAGTGTGGAGAAACTAGTGACAAGTATACAGGTATGACGGACACTTCTGGACAGGGTTGCCAGGTTTTTAACACCAGAACCCACCCAGATTATGCTCAAAACTAGCACAATCACGTTTTGAGGAGGGTCCCCTAGTAAAAATTGCACTCCAGGGGGGAAAATGCTAAGTTTTGACAAGGTTCCCCAGGTACAGTTCACATTTCAGGGGCTGAATATCACATTACTGGCATGAAAAACAAAATGTGGCAAATCTGCAGACCTGGCAACACTGCTTCTGGAGTTCTGAGGGGTTGAATAGTAAAACAGAAAATTCATGTTTATCTTGTTTTCTTGCAGCGCCGCTATTTCCAGCCGCCGTCTGTGTGTGTGAATGCAGCTGGGATTACCAAAGATGAATTCCTTCTCAAGATGGAAGAAGATGATTTTGACAAAGTCATTGAGGTTAATCTCAAGGTACGGCAGTCCAGGGTCTAACTGTTGTGTTTAATTATGAACATGTCACTGTATGCAGTCATTAGAAGTAACAAAAGATGATTGTACCTTTGATCAGTGTTTTACAGAGTGAGTGCAAAAGGTGATGGAAAAAATACATATTCATTCTTTTTCCAAAAGTAATACAAAACATTGTGATGTGCAAACTCAAAAGTCTCAAATTTTGTGAAAGAAAACTACATTTCCTCTAAAAAAAAAAATTCTGAGTCAGTGCAAAATGTATGCATATATGTATATAAATACACTACCATTTTAGTTATATTTTTCCTATTTTTTAAACAGCACTTTTTACTAAATTTTTTTTTAAATAAGTCTCTTCTGCTCACCAAGGCTGCATTTATTTGATCAAAAAACAGTAATAATAAAATTGTGACATTTTTCTACAACTTAAATTAACATATCTATGTTAATAAATGGTTGTGATGCAATGCTGAATTTTCAGTATCATTACTCCTTCAGAAATCATTCTAGTATGCTGATTTGCTGCTCAAGAAACATTTCTTAGTATTATAAATGATAAAATGAGTTGTGCTTCTTCATATTTTTCTTGAAACTGAGTTAAATTTTTTTCATGATTGTTTTTTTGAAAAAAGTTCAAAATCTTTTGTAACAAATGTCATTTTTGATCAATTTAAAGCATCCTTGCTGAATAAAAGTATTAATTTCAGTATTTTAATTTCATTAATTTTAGCCTAAATATGTGTATACACTTTCAGTCAAAAGTTTTTAAACAGTAAAATTTTTAATATTTTTTAAAAGAATTTAAAAGCCTGCATTTATTTGATCCAACGTACGGCAAAACAGTACCAAATATTTTTACTGTTTAAAATAACTACTTTCTATTTGAATATATTTTAAAATGTAATTTATTTCTGTGGTCAAACCTGAAATTTACACTATTGTTACTCCAGTCTTCAGTGTCACATGATCCTTCAGAAATCATTCTAATTTTCTGATTTGCTGCTCCAAAAAGCATTTTATTATTATTATTATTATTATTATTATTATTATCAATATTTAAAACAGTTGATTTTTCAGGATTCTTGACTGAATAGAAAGATACAAAGATAAGAATTTATCTGAAATAAAAAGCTTTTGTAACATTATACACTATATACACTACACAAGAAATTATAGAAATTAAAACTTTTATATAGCAAGGAGGCTTTAAATTGATCAGAATTGATAAAGACATTTATATTGTTACAAAAGATTTCTATTTTAGATAAATGCTGTTCTTCTGTTCATCAGAGAAACCTGAAAAAATTCTAAAGCTGTTTTCAACATAAAAATAATAATAAATGTTTTCTGAACAGCAAATCAGAATACTAGTATGATTTCTGAAGGATCATGTGACACTGAAGACTGATGCTAAAAATTCAGCTTTGAAATCAGGAATACATTCTGAAATATATTCAAATAGAAAACAGTTATTTTAAATATTAGTAAAAATATTTCAACATTTTACTGTTTTTGCTGGATCAAATAAATGCAGGCTTGGTGAGAAGAAGAGACTTCTTTAAAAACATTCCAAATCTAAAACTTTTGACTGGTAGTGTACATATATAGTTTTCCCATCAAGTTGTCTTTTCCATAGTGTTACTGAAAGTTTTTTAAATAATCTTAAAGTGTGCTAGTCTGTGTGTGATCTTCTGTATTGATGATATTTTTTTTAGGGTACGTTTCTCGTGACTCAGGCCGTCTCTAAGGCTTTAGTTTCTGCAGGTGCTGCGAAGGGCTCCATCATCACTGTGGGCAGCATAGTTGGCAAGGTCAAGCATTTATACTATAGCAATATTATGCTGTATTACATGGATTCATTTAGTGGACGTTTAACATTTTTACACCACAGATGGTTAATAAACTGCACATTTTCAGAGCTTTAATTCCATACATTTTCTAAAGTGTCTGTTTCTTTGACTGCAGGTTGGGAATATCGGCCAGGTGAATTACTCCTCTTCTAAATCCGGAGTGGAGGGACTCACTCGAACCGCTGCTAAAGAGCTGAGCAAGTGTGTAAATATTTCACTATCACTTAAACATTTACAGACCTGATGCTTTTAAACACATTGTAATTATTTTGTTTTGCAGTGCTGATTATGTCTTAGTTATGGGCTGTAAACATGAGCTCCTTAATAGAAAAAGTCATTTGTTGTCCTGTATTTTAATGATTTAATATTAAAATGTTTTTGTCTTTTTAGATTTGGTATTCGCTGCAACTGTGTCCTGCCAGGGTTCATCGCTACACCCATGACAGATAAAGTACCTGACAAAGTTATTGATAAAGTAAGAAAGAATTTTTTTAATTTTTTTCTTTTTTAAGAGTTATTTTTTATTATTTTTAATAATTTAAAACAGCTTTGAACTCTAGTAAAGGATCTTAATTCATTAGATTTATTAGATTGTTTGAATTGAACTTGGATGGTTGACACATTGTCAGATAACTTAACCCACTAAAACCACTTTTATTGTAACTGTGAGCACTATTTTTGGTTATTTTGTGCAGCTCACAGCTATCATTCCAATGGGAAGGATGGGAGAGCCTGCAGGTAAATACTTCTTCATTATACAGTAACATTTTCATAAATGTACTTTTAATCACACGAAACAGTTTTCTAATAATTGGTAAGGATGTATGCACACATATACACACTGCTGTTCAAAAGTTTGGGATCAGTAAGACTTGTAATGTTTTTTAAATAAGTCTATTATGCTCATCATGGCTGCATTTATTTCATCAAAAATACAGAAAAAAATACTGTCATTTTTGCGAAATGTTATTACAATGTAAAATAATGGTTTCTATTTTAATATACTTTAAAATCTAATTTATTCCTGTGATGCAAAGCTGAATTTTCAGCATCATTACTCCAGTCTTCAGTGTCACATGATCCTTCAGAAATCATTCTAATATGCTGATTTAATATTAGCTGTGTTTTTGGAACCTGTTATACGTTTTCAGGAATCTTTGATGAATAAATGTTCAAAAGAACAGCATTTATTTAAAATAAATAAATTTTCTAACAATAAAAAATCTTTGCTATCATTTTTTATTAATTTAACACATCCTTGCTGAATAAAAGTATTAATTTCTTTCAAAAAAACTTTTAAATAGTAGTGTATATTGTTAGAAAATATTTATATTTTAAATAAATGCTGTTCGATTTAACTTTTTATTCATCAAATAATCTTAAAAAAAGCATCACAGGTTCCAAAAAAAATAATTGGCAGCAGAACTGTTAATAATAAATCAGCATATTAGAATGATTTCTGAAGGATCATGTGACACTGAAGACTGGAGTAATGATGCTGAAAATTCAGCTTTGATCATAGGAATAAATTAGATTTTAATGTATATTAAAACAGAAAAACCTTATTTTACATCTTAATAATATTTCAAATAAATGCAGCCTTGATAAGCATAAGAAACTTAAAAAATAAAAAAAAATCTTACTGATCCCAATATGTACAGCGAAAAAAGTACATTTTAAAAATATTTTTGCTATTAAAAATAATGTTTTCTATTTGAATATACTTTAAAATGTACTTTATTCCTGTCATTTCAAAGCTGAATTTTAAGCATCATTATTCCAGTCACATGATCCTTCAGAAATCATTATAATATTCTGATTTGCTGGTCAAAAATATTTATTATCATGGTGAAAACAGCTGAGTAGAATTTTTTCAGGTTTTTTGAAGAATAGAAAGTTCAGAAGAACAGCATTTATCTGAGATAGAAATCTTTTGTAACATTGTTACAAAAGCATCCTTGCTAAATAAAAGTTATTAATTTCTGTAATATTTTTCCCCTCTCTCTCACCCTTGCTTGTCCTTGCAGAAGTAGCTGATGCATGTGCCTTTCTAGCTTCTGATGACAGCCGATATATTACTGGAATCAGCATTGAAGTTGCCGGTAAGATGCTTGATTTCTTGCTGAACAGCATCTTCAGCAGAAAAACTACACAACACGTGTAAGATTTCATTCTCGGTTTGTTTTGAACTGACATGGATTTTTCTTTTTAATCACTACAGGTGGACTCTTCATTGGCTGAAAACTGTTGAACGACACTAAATTGTTCACCAACCCGGTGCCTTAATCCTTGTGAAACTGTATAAATTTCATTTAATTACTGTAAACTATTGTATACAATTGTAACAAATGGAAATTAAAAATCTATATTTATACAATTAAAGGATAAATATTCATTTTTAAAAACAATTAAGCTGACACAGGAGGAAATGTGTTGATGTGTGGTTTAATGGGAACGTTTGGACCAAAATAACATCAAGTCAGAATTAAAACAGTTAACATTTCAAAACCCAGACTAAAACAAATTAAAAAGGTTTTAAGATTTGTTTAAAGCAAAGTGGCCAGATTACATATTGTGGTTTCACTATGACACAAGAGACGTGCTTAGTTGTTAAAAGGTGAAAATGGGAGTTTGGCTCAGAAGACTGAAAAAGCAGATGAAATATTAGCAAAAGCACCATGTGACCATGACAATAGAAAACAAACGGGGACAAGAACAACAAGGGAGTCCAACAGCTCTTTAAATAGATTATATATTACACAAACAGATTCTGAAGTACTTACATAAAACACGTTTTAGCACCATATGTTATAAAGACAGATGTTTGTCTTTTGCCGACAAAAACAATCCTGGCAGTATTGTCCTTGTGAGAAAACCACACAAACAACTTTTAATTCACAAATACTTTTTTATAGCTTTTCATTCCCCTCGCCATGTTTTAAAAAAAGAAACAAAACATATACATAAAAAACAAACCACCATCAGTTTCCTTCCCTCTCCTTCCTCTTCCTGTCCCTTCTCCACTGCTGTCTGAATCTTGAGACATTTTGGTCTTTTTGTTGTCTCCACCTGCACCAAACTCTCCTAATTATTGAAATAATGCAGCATGATCTGATATCACCAAGTGTACATGTCATACAGAGAAGGCAGATTTGCTTTCTGGGGTTTAATTTACATATTTAATAAATGAAAAAACTACAGGAAATAATTACAGATGAATACCACATTATTTTGTACTGCAAGTGTCGGCCGTTTTCTTGTGAGCACCTGTTTGTTTCACAAAATAAATACAATAAAATATTTCTGTACAAATGGTTCTAATGCACAACTCCAGCCTTGAACACTGTCCACACGAAAGGTCAAAGGTCACAAACCCATGGGTGTCAAAACAGCACAATGTGTCTGAAAAAAAATTTTTTTTAAAGGCCTCTGTAATGAAACAATAACCAGCTTATATACTTTCACCAAAAAATACTGGACTGGTAAATTGGCAGCATGTTTATGGCATGAACAAAAAAAAAAAAAATTCTTATAATAAATGTACAACAATATCAAATTCAATACAATTTTACATTTAAATGGCTTTTCATTTCATATGCTGATGACAGTTGCTGGTGTGATTTGAAATCATTCTAATGGAATTTTCATGCTCTTGATTCCGTTCCTCAGTTTAAATGTTGCACGTGCAAACATTCTATTCTATAAGGTAAGGAAGGAAGTGGGGAGGGGGGCGTAGCTTTGCACAGGACTATAAAAGGAGCGATCAGGCATGGAGGTAGGAAGAGTGGAACGTCTCAGAAGAGGAACAGTGGGGAGGGGAGCTGTAGGAGAGAGAGGGGGCCGAAACGGGAGGGTCTTCCGCTTTAGGCCAGCAGTATCTGCTCCAACACAGAACATCTTCTCTCCTGCGAGAATGGCTCTCTTCTCCTCCGTTGCTGGGAGTGTTTTTCCCTGGGCGTGTACTTTGTGTGCAACTTTGTTTCACAACATTGTGTGTGTGCGTGTGTGTATGTGTATGTGTGTGTGTGTGAATCTATGTGTCCCACTTTTTACACGTGATTTCAAATGTCTTTATTAGTGTTGGCACTATTTATGTCTAGGTTTTAAGTGCATGATTAAGTGAGTATGTTTGTGTGTGTGTGTTTTTCGTGTCTATCGGTGATTGTATTCCCCTTGCCCTCAGCATGTGTGTGTTTATCCCAGGAAACAGACAGGTCCCACTTCAAAACCAAATTTCTGATTGTCCTCCCCAAAGTCTGAGATCCTGATGTCCAGCAGGGGGAGCTGCTCCACCTGAGGTGTGTTCACCTCCAGCACTGTCCTGTCCAAGCCTTTACGATACTGCAGGGGGGAAAAGGTGAAATATTTAGGAACACAATACATTAAGATAATGTAAGATAAAAAAAATTAAGATAATGTTAAAAAAAGAAGAAAAAAAAATGCAATAATAAACTTTTCTGAAAGTAATATTGCATTTTGGTTTACAGTAAGAATAATCTAAAAACAAACTAAATTGTGCAATGAAGACATGAGGTGTGGTTTACATACTTAAATGACCAAAAAAATAAATAAATTAAAATTAAAAATTAACTGCAACTTTGGAAACTGTTTTAGTTGCAAATTAATTTTGCACTTGAGTTTATACAACCAAGATAAAATTTACAGCACATACCCAGTAGACTCAGTAATATTATGATGTATTTTTACAATGAAAAAGGAAAAAAAACAAAACTAAGTTTGTAAAAGTTTTTTTTTTTTTTTAACATTTATTTTGTTATTTATATATATTTTTAAATAAATTTGGTGCTTGCCTTTTTTCAACAGTAATTATTGTTTACTAATTATTAACACTACCAATCAAAAGTTTCTGAACCGCAAAGAAGTCTCATCAAGCCTGCATTTATTTGATCCAAAATACAGGTAAAACAGTAATATTGTTAAATATTTTTACTATTTAAAATAACTGCTTTCTAATTAAATATATTTTAAAATGTAATTTATTTCTGTGTTCAAAGCTTAATTTTTATCATCATTCTCCAGTCTTCAGTGTCACATGATCCTTCAGACATCGAAACATGTTTAATTATTATTATTATTATCAATATTTAAAACATATGAAACTGATGAATTGAAAGATCAGCTTTTGGAACATTACACACAAGCTTGGAGTCAGTAATATATATGTGTATTAATAGTTTTATTTATCAAGGATGCTTTAAATTGATCAAAAGTGATGATAAAGACATTTTATAATTACAAAATAAGATTTCTATTTCAGATAAATGCTGTTCTTCTGAACTTTCTAGTCATCAAAGAAACCTAAAAAAAATCTACTCTGCTGTTTTCAACAATGATAATAATAAATGTTTTTGAGCAGCAAAGCTTTGAAATCAGAAATAAATTATGTTTAAAAATATATTAAAATAGAAAGCAGTTATTTCAAATAGTAAAAAGATTTCAAAATTTTACTGTTTTTGCTGTGATTTGGCAGGCTTGGTGAGCAGAAGAGATTCTTTAAAAAACATTAAAAATCTTTTTTAAAAAACATTAAAAATCTTTAGTGTACATTACCATTCAAAAGTGTGGAGTCAGTAAATTTTTATAGAAGAAATTCCTTTAGATTCACTAACTTGATCAAAAGTGGCAGTAGTGACAATAATGTAATTATATTTCAAAACATCACTGTTTTTACTGTATTATTTTACTGTATTTATCTTGAGCAGAAGAGCTTCTTTCAAAAACATTATTAATCAACCACAAATTAAAAAATGTTATTTTTAAATAACTGTAATTTAATGTACATTCAATTTTAATCTAATGTAAAATAAATAAAAAACATTTTTAATGAATTAAAATGCTTATACAGTGAAATTATGCTAGTTACATTTGCATACATTTGCAATCTGTTTATTAGTTTTTAATCAGGATGAGATAACTTACAGAGCAGCCATCCATGAGGGCTTTGATGTAGGGGCTGGTCTCATAGCTCAGGTCTTCATCGTTGGCACCCTGGAATTGCAGCGCCCTCTGGTAGCCACCATCGGTAGTGAGGTCCGCCCAGGCCACTGATTTGTGGCAGTGGTAGGTTAGGTTTTGACGGGCCTGAACGCTGAGCAACCGTAAGAATCCCAGCTGGACAACACCCACGGGCACTCCACTCGAATCAACATATGAAAACTACAACATGAAGGGAAAAATTTATTTATATATATTTTATATAAACCAGCTCATGCTTCTTTTTTTTTTACGTTGATCACAAAAGAAGATATTTTGAAGAATGCTGGTAACCAAACAGTTGCTGGTAGTCATTGATTTCTACAGTAACTCAATGGGGACCAGAAACTATTTAATTACCCAGATTGTTCAAAGTATATTCTTTTGTGTAAAGGATGACAGAATTATCTTTTTTGGGTGAACTATTTACTTAATAAAGAGCTTTTGGTTCATTTATGCACACTCACCTTGCTGCCCTTCGCAAACTGGCTAAACCAGGACCCGGGCTTCTCATTTGGCCAAGTGTTCATCTTCACCTATGGCAGAACATTTACATTTAGGACATGTAAATTCAGACCCATCCAGATTTCCTAAGGATGTTCCAGTAAAATATAAACATGAAAGTGAATAACAGCAAGTTCTTACATTTTCCACAGCTTGGCTGGGATACAAGCACGTCTCTCCACCGGCAGTGAAGTTACAGTAAACCTTGAAAGAGTCCCGAGCACAGCCTTGATTTGGATCAATCCAGTACTCGCCTGAATAAAAGAATAAGAATGATTCAAATGCAGAATGGCTCTCCATTGGTCACGGAATATGTGTCAATCACATAGTAACTGTGATGACCGTACCGTCTTTCAAATCTGGTTGGCTGAGGTGGAGATCCTGGCAGGTGCGGGCCGGGCTTTCCTGCGTTCCCAGCGGGAAGCGCATGCTCTCGATCTCCTGACGCAGAGAGTTGAGTGAGCCGAAGATCTCCTCCATACCCTCATTACCGGTCAGAAACTCTGTGCCCGTGGTGTCGGCAGCCTCAGCGTCAGTCTCAGAGAGCATCTTACTAGCGTCGATGGAGCGCTTGGACTTCTTGGGGATCTGAATGGGCAGTGGCTGGATGACATCACCAGGGGGTCCCTAAAAGAGAAAGAAGAAAATATTTGGATGTTAGGGGCACAGGAACTCTGGGATGCTCTGATCTCCTTTATTTTTTGTCTTAAATGAATTAAGTTCATCTCAACAAAAATGTTTCAGTGCAAAAAGACTGCATTTTGTACTGTAGGTAATGGATACAACTCACAGGTGGTCCTGGAGGTCCTTGTACACCTTTTTCTCCTTTAGGACCAGCTCCACCCTGAACCACAGAAAGAAGACAGAAAATCAGTGTCATTTTAGTGTAAAGTATAAGAAATGTGACCTATGTATAATGCTTTAATATGATATACTTCTCACACAAGTACAAATATTTAAGTAAGGAGTACTTACAGTGGCACCTTTAGCTCCTTTGATACCCCTCGGACCCTGTAAGAAACATCACATCCATTCAGCTTTGATCAAAGAGACCAGTGTTTCGAGATTATATATTTTGTTGCGTCAGAGCTCAAGTTGAGTACTTATAGTTTCATGGTTTTTTAAAGATTTATCAAAATATGAACTGTGTCAAAATCAGTCAAGAATCAGTGCAGACAAAATTTGGTATGAAAAACAGCCTATAAAATTCAGAAATGGCAATTTTACTTACAGGCATACCAGCAGGACCTGCAGGACCAAGAGGGCCAGTTCCTCCAGGCATACCCTAAAATAAAACACATCAAGAAATGAAAAAACTTCAAAAGTTTAGGGTTGGACAAATTTTTTATGTTTTCGAAAAGGTCACCAAGGTTGCATTTATTTTATTAAAAAATACAGTAACAGTAATATTGTGAAATAGTATTACAATTTAAAATGACTGCTTTCTATGTGAATATATTTTAAAATTACTCCAGTCTTCAGTGTCATATGATCCTTCAGTAATCATTCTAATATTCCAATTTACTGCTGGAATACACTGCGCTTATTTGATCAAAAATACAGAAAAAAATTTATATTGTGAAATATTATTTAAATATTAAAACAACATTCTTTTATCTTAATATACATTAAAAATCGAATTTATTTCTGTGATCAAAGCTGAATTTTTCAGCATCATTACTCCAGTATTTAGTGTCACACGACCCTTCAGAAATCATTCTAATATACTAATTTACTATCAGTGTTGGACACAGTTGTGTTGCTTAATATTTTTTTGGAACCTTTGATACCTTTTTTCAGAATTCTTTGATGAATTTATTTAGAATAGCATTTATTTAGAATAAGATAGAAATCTTTTCTAACAATATACACTACTGTTTAAAAGTTTGAGGTCAGTAAATTTTTATTCTTTCGTTTTTTTGAAAGAAATTAATACTTTTATTCACCAAGGATGTGTTAAGTGATAGCATAGATTTACATTGTTAGAAAAGATTTATATTTTGAATAAATGCTGTTCTTTTTAACTTGTTATTCATCAAATAATCCTGAAAAAAAAAAGAAATTTTCAGGTTCCAAAAAAAAATATTTGTCATCATAATTGTTTCCAGCATTGATAATTCTAATAATAAATCAGCATATTAGAATGATTTCTGAAGGATCATGTAACACTTAAGACTGGAGTAACAGCTGATGAAAATTCTATTTGAATATTTAAATATTTTAAAGTATATTAAAATAAAAACCATTATTTTGTATTGTAATAACATTTTGCAGTATTATTGTTTTTTTCTGTATTTTTGATCAAATAAATGCAGTCTTGATGAGCATAAGAGACTTCTTTAAAAAACATTCTAAGTCTTCTTAATTGAGTTTGAGTGGTAGTGTATGTAAGTGAGGATAGCAAAATTGACATATTATACCCAAAATTCTTCATACAGTGGACTACCAGTAAAACTGATAAAATTTGGGACCAAAAATGTAATTTGAAACCTTGACCAGACCATTTTTTGTTACAAATGTCTATCAAAGTTCTGACTTTATCAAGATGAATTTGTTCTGACACAGTTTAACTAAAACAGATTTTCTGAACTATAGCGAATAAACTGCGATAATGTAAAAAATGTTGAATATGTCTAAATAAATTTTGATTTGACTGTATTTGCCTGTGATCTGATTTTAAATCTGAGTAGGACGTGACCAGTCTTTTCATACCGTTTCTCCCTTGGGTCCAAATGATCCCTGAGGTCCCGGCAGGCCTCGGTCTCCCTTCTCTCCCTGTTCTCCGGGAGGCCCAATCAGACCAAGCATACCTGGATGTCCCTTCTCACCCTTAGCACCGGGGTCACCACGAAGACCTGCCAAACCTGGAGGACCCTGTGAGAGGAGGGGAAAAACAATTTGGCCTTCAATATACAGACTTATATCTCATGAATCTGTAATAATAGCTCACCTATTAGAGTAAGTGTTTCAGATATTAATACTTGTACATTGAATACTCAATCGATTACTGTATATTTGATACTACAGCGGGTATTTGTTAAGAATAGTATAATTGGACAAGGTCGTTATTACCAACAAACAATGAGACACAAAAAAAGTCTCAAAAGACCAACACAACATAACCAGAGATCTCTGTTTATGTTGTATTGGTCTTTTGAGACCATTTTTGTGTCTCATTGAATGTTAAGCTTGTCCAAGAGATGAAATGTGATATATGGATCAGTCTGTTATTTAAATTGACCAAAATTGTTAACTAATTATTAAATACTTAGAGTCGACTCTATTCATCATGTTCTCCATTTGAAGGAAATTGTACCTTGACAAAGGCTTGTTGCTGAAACACTGGTTGCGATGAACTTGTTAATAAGTGTGCAGTTGTACTCTTCTTTACAAAGTCTTTTTACCTAACTTGCACCTCCATAAGGTGTATGTTTGCTGCAATACAGAGGCTCTTACCATTGGTCCAGGTGGTCCTTTCTGGCCAGCAGCACCTGGAGAACCTTGCTCACCCTAAATAAAATCATGAGTTATCAGAAGATCATTTTGATAAACACTATATTAGTTTTTGTTAAATAAACAGAAAAATATCATAATTTCAATTACATACCACTGTTCCAGGCAACCCTCTTAGACCCTCAGTTCCTGGTTTTCCTGGTTGACCCTGTGGCCCCACAGGGCCGGTCTTTCCTGGAGGCCCAAGGGCACCTGCATCTCCCTAGAAAAAAAACAAAGATTACAGGAAGCAAAGACTACAGAATGCCTGTTTATTTGCTGTATTTACATTCTCTCTCAGTGATTCAGCCGTACCTTGCTTCCTTTCTCACCCTGACGACCCTCTGGTCCCCTTGTGCCTGGAGGACCCTGAAATATGAACATTAGCACACAGTTTAGAGACCAGAAATATGCATTTTCTATGGGATCCTGTATAATATTTTTTGCAAACCAAACATACAAATTAAAAAAACCTCTCTGCTACAGTGAAATACACCATCAATGACCATTATACATAAACATATGTGACCTTGGACCACAAAACCAGTCATAAGGGTCATTTTTGTAAAACTGGGATTTATACATTATCTGAAAGCTGAACAACTAAGCTTTCCATTGATGTATGGTTTGTTAGGGTAGGACAAAATCTGGCTAAGAACTATGTAAAAATCTGGAACCTGAGGGTGCAAAAAAATCTAAATATTGAGAAAATCACCTTTAAAGTTGTCCAAATGAAGTTCCTAGCAATGCATATTACTTATCAAATTTTTTTGATATATTTAAGGTAGAAAATGTACAAAATATCTTCATGGAACATGATCTTTACTTAATATCCTAACAATTTTTGGCATAAAAGAAAAATCGATAATTTTGACCCATACATTATATTTTTGGTTATTGCTCTAAATATCCTTGTGCTACTTATGACAATTGTTATGTGGTAAAAAGAAGTGATCTTACTCTCTTTCCTGGAGGTCCAGGTGGTCCGTTCTCACCAGTCGGTCCAGGTGAACCCTAAAGCCATTCAAAGATAGTGCTCAGTGAACAAAATATATCCTGAAGAACACTTATAAGTATGCATACGGAAGATGTGCACTTTATAAACAAAAGGATGATCACTCACAGCTTCTCCTTGTTCTCCATCCTCTCCTCTTTCACCCTTCGCACCATCTTGGCCCTGTAAAGAAGGTCAGAAAAAAGTCAGACATTTGTATAACATGTATAAAGAATTTATGAATGGTCAGATTTTAGGGATGTAACAATATCAAAATCTCACAATACGATGTGGTATTTATTGCGATATTTTAAATGAAAAGACAAATGAAAACTACTGTCTCAAAAAAATTAGATTCACACTGGTGTTTTAAGAAGCCAAACAAATTAGAATATAATAATAATAATAACAACAATTTTATAATTTTTGTTATTTCTATGACAGTTATAGCCATATATTGTAAAACACATGCACTGTAAAATAAATTAAAAAACAATTTTCATAGGTATATTATTTTTGCTTTACACTACAGTAGGGAATTTACAATACTTATTTCCTAATTTCTACACTTGAAAGAGATATTTTATATATATTAACGGCTAACTGTCAGCAATTCATACTGCACTTTTAGGCTCTTATTTTGACAGAAATGGCAGTAGAGCTTTTATTTTGACAGAAAACAGGTTTACAAAAACACATCTCACTACAAATCTAGTGAAATGTTGTAATCATCTGCCGCAAAAATAAAGCGTAACTGTTTCTTTCCCAAAGACACACTAAACTCATAGCACATGCAGTAAACATGTTCACTGCATTTGCTGTGAACTGAGCCATTTTGAGGCACGGAAAACACCAGATCACAAGCTGATTGCCTGAACAGGGAAAACAGACTTGATGAAGGGATTAAGCCATATTGTGCTTTTGGTTTTAGTTTGTTTGACAGGTACTTTGCCAAAGCATAATGGCCCAAAACACAACTTCAAAGACCTTATATGTTAGAATAAGAAGTTTAAATGTATTTTAAAAACTACACTGTAAAAAACAATTTGTTGAGTCAACTTAACTTTTTGCCCGGAAGACTTATCGTTTCATATCGTCATGTGACCACGATGATATCGAGACAGCTTTGCTTTCGCGACACCATGATATTGATAATACCGTTACATCCCTATAAAATTCAATGCTATGTATTAGTGTTTAAATGACAGCTCTACTCACACGTGGTCCAACTTCACCAGGGGGACCAGGATCACCAGGGAAACCAACAGGACCCTTGAAAAAACAAATATCAGCTGCTGAAGAATCACAAATAGACCTGTTTTCAATTTAAATCTATGTCATATTTAGTACATACAGGGTTTCCTTTGGGTCCATCATCTCCAGGGGGTCCTTTTCCACCAGCAGGACCAGGGGTGCCCGGCTGCCCAGCTTCTCCCTTTTCACCACGCTCTCCTCTCGGGCCCTGCCATCGGACAAGCAAACCAATAAGATGTTAGCTGTGTATTTTCACAGTTTCAAAGGACAACAAAAAAGTTTCAACTAAAAAAATTATTACCGTTTTTCCTGGCTCTCCACCAACTCCAGGTGGTCCAGATTCACCAGGTTCACCCTGTCAGGTGAGACATCAAGAGCCATCAATCAGATCTGTTAATCCTGTCAATCATAAAGTCATCATCCATGCAAAAGTTGAGCTCTTTATACTTGCCTTCTCTCCAGTGGGACCTGGATTACCCAAACCTCCTGGGGGACCTTGAGGACCCTGAAAAATAAAGGATATACATTAAATTATACAAAGATGCTAAATTAATTGACCAGAGGAAGCCATAACTGACCAATCTGAATAAAGTATATTCTTGAGAGTCGTTGCATAGTGTTTATAAAACATATAATAATGAACTGTCATCATTTGATGACTTTATTATTTATAGTGCAAATTAAGGTACTTACATCAGCACCATTAGGACCAGCTGGACCACGTGGACCTGGGGGACCAGGAGGACCCTACAAAGATACGTAACCAGAAAACATTAGGATATGCATCATGCATCATATATATTCATTCTAAGGGTGATTCAAAATGCCAAAATATAAGGGCCTGGTTTCACAGACAGAGCTTAGACTAACCAAGGATTAGGTCATAGTTCAATTAGGACATTTAAGTAGTTTTCATAAACGTGCCTTAGAAAATACATTACTGATGTGCATCTAAAGAAAAAACAACGGCACTGATATATTTTAAGATCCGTCAGTCAGTGCAAGTTTCTTTCGGTTGAAACAGCTCAGGCTTACATTTTAGTCTAGGACTAGGCTTAAGCCTTGTTTGTGAAAAAGCACAACAAATGCAACACATCAAATGCACCTTTAACTGCCTTTAAATCAAAATATTCAGACTCACCAATGGACCAACATCTCCTGTCTCTCCTTTTTCTCCAGCTGGGCCTGGCAAACCCTAATTAATGTGAATGTACAAACAGCTAAAAATTCCAGTATGTACTTTAAATTTTAATAGGCAAGAGCGAATAAAATACAATCTGAATGCAGTACCTGTAGTCCGATGGGGCCTGGAGGTCCAGGGAATCCTCTTGTCCCTTCATCTCCCTTAGCACCAAATGGTCCCTGTTGACCTCTGGCACCTGTCTCACCATCAGCACCCTGAGAGATTTAAAATGTGGTCAATCACCAATATAAACTTTTGACTTCCTATTAATGGTAGAATGTATTTGTGATCACTTTTATTGCATTGAATCACACTTACAGCTGCACCAGGCTGTCCAACAGGACCCATTGGCCCAGGTGGACCAGGAGGACCCTGTAAATATGGAAATAATTGATTATAGATTGATAGTATGTCCACCAGAATAAGTTAAACAAAATTTAAGCATGAAAGAATTCAAATTTTAAGACCCATTGAAATGGCATTACACACTTTTATTTATTGATGTATTTCTGGAACAGGAAGTTGACATTTGTTTCTTGAACACTATGATTTCACAAGTCAAAGATAAATTACTCACATGTTCTCCCTTGGATCCTTTACCTCCCTTTTGTCCTGGCTCTCCAACCTCACCCTATACATTAAAGAATTCAAATTGATATTTGGCAGGAACATCATGTATAATCGTGATGATTTGTGATTATGATATTGAAGAGGTTGCTGACCTTGTCTCCATCCTCTCCAGCGGTACCTGGAGGTCCAGCAGGGCCTGGAAGACCAACTGGGCCTTGAATGCCGTCGCGACCAGCTGGGCCAATTGGACCTTTCTCTCCCTGTGAAACAGGATTGTTTTATTTGACAGGCTTATATAAATCTGTGTTACAGATAAGGTGCAAACTTAAAGTAGACACTTACTGGCACTCCCTTTTCTCCCGCAGCACCAGGGGGCCCCTGAGGTCCAGGTCGTCCAGGTGGGCCAACAGGACCTGCAGTGCCAGCTGGTCCTCTCTCCCCAGGTGATCCCTGCATAGAAATTCAATTAGGGTAACAGACCAAAAGTCTGAATTCATAAGCCAGTATGGTACTAATCACTAATCAATGTCGTTAAAAACAAAAGTGTTTGCAGTGAAGAACCATTTAGGGTTTCCCAAAGAACCTTTCAGTTCTTAAAAAAGCCATTTATTCTTATAGTGTGAAGAATATTTTATGATCTAAAGAACCTTTTGTACAATGAAAATCTTTAAAGTTTGTTAAAGGTTCTTCATGGAACCATTAATTCCATTAAAGAACCTTTATTTTTAAGAGTGTATCTACTTGATATTTTCATGTTCTGCTTATTATTATCAACATACAGCAGGTCCAGGTGGTCCAGCAGGGCCTTCATTTCCTTTCAGTCCTCCAGTGCCCTATGGAAACATAAAGGTAGAGCTCAGTTAGGTATAAAAATATTTATATGATACAAAATAACTGAGTAGAATGGGTGAGCCTTCTTACTGGAGTTCCTGGCAGTCCTCTCTCTCCTGGGAATCCTCTCAGTCCAGAGGGTCCATCTTTACCAGGGCCGCCGGGGGGACCAGGATCTCCTTTGGTTCCCTCTTTACCAGAAGGTCCAGAAAGACCTTGCTCACCGGGTGGTCCTGGGGGTCCTGGGTGACCACGCTCACCCATCGGACCAGTCTCACCAGAGGGACCCTAAACAAGAACTAGATTTGAGTAAAGCTTGTACATTTCCATACACTGATTTACAAAATGTATTGATCTTTATTAACAGTTTGTTGAGAGAGAGACCCATTTTACTTGATAAAAGCACAAAACTCACCTGTGGTCCAACAACTCCTGGTGGCCCAGGTGGTCCCATTTTGCCTTGGAAACCCTAAGAATACAATAAAAACATGTGAAAATATATATGTTGCTGTACAACTTTGATCACAGTGAATATTGTAACTTAAACAGACAAAAATGAAAGATACATACAACTTCGCCTCTTTGTCCAGGGTGTCCAGGCAGTCCATCCTTTCCAGGAGGTCCCTTTAAAAATCAATGAACATATCAATAAATAATATAGAAAAACAAAAATCTTTTAAGCATCAGATCCAACTTATAAACTGTTGCTTACGGGAGGTCCCTTTGGCCCAGGGAATCCATTTGGACCTTGAGGTCCAGTTAGTCCCTAAACAAATGCAGAAACATTATAAATACATTAAAGCAAAAATCTAAACTCTTAACTAAATAAAACAAAGTTTTGAAATGAACATACTCTCTCCCCGGGTGGTCCAGGAGGTCCATCACTTCCAGATCCACCCTAAAACATCAGAATGTATTATTTACACATCATCTCTAATTGTCTGCAATGATCTAATCAATTAATTTTTCTAAATATAATTTCATACCTTAGCACCTGGTTTTCCTGTTGCCCCACGGGGGCCTCTCTGTCCTCTGGGGCCCTAAAAACACAAAAAAGAAGTCTTAGAAAATCATTGTGCATTGCTTTACATGTCAAGTGGTTTGAAATCATGTATTGTAAGATGAGATGAGTGAATTAAAACGGGCTCTTACTGTTGGCCCTCTTTGTCCTCTTGGTCCAGGTTTTCCAATCAAACCCTGGAAGTACAAAAATCAATTCAGAATGTTTCAGCATTGTCAAGTCTTTTCCAAAATAAAGGAAGATAGTCTATGTGGGACTATTCAAATTTTCAATGTAAATGAAGGACTAAATGCAGATGTTGCACTGACAACCCTGTGACCTATAAATACTTCTAATGTTTGAGTTTTTGTCAAAATCAGTCCAAAAAATCTTACCCTTGCGCCTTTCTCGCCATTTGCACCAGGGAATCCTGGGAAACCCAGGGAGCCCTAAAAATACAAGCATTACATTGATTGAAAAATGCATTAAATTTGATTAAATACTTGTTTATATATAAGATGATGCATCATAAACAATATTATTTTTTGTTTACCTTAATTCCTTGCCTTCCGGGATATCCAGGAAGTCCAGGCACACCAAGTTTACCCTGGATTGACATAATTTAGTATTTAATACATCTTTAGACCAACAACTAAAATATACAGTCAAACCAAAAATTATTCAGACATCAGATATAATTTTGGATATTTTTTTCACTAGTGGGTGCAGGACACTATAGTTGAGGATAGCAAAATAAAGTAAACTGTGACATATTATACCCAAAAATTCTTTATACAGTGGACTACCAGTAAAACTGATACAAATTTGGGACCAAAAATTATTCAGACACTTTAACCTGACCATGTTTTTCTCTTTAATTGCTAATGCGACTTTTTTACACCACAGACTGAACAAAATTAAGCATTTCTTAGTAGTTGGTCAACAAAGTATTGATGGTTGTGTATATATTGTCATACTAACAGTTGTCTGAATTTTTGGTTGATTGCAATCCATTACATACCTTTCTATCACAGTTATCTGACAATATCTACATGAATTTGTTCTGACACAATTGAACTCTAAGTTTTTGTCATATTTTATTACCATTTTCTAAACTATAGCGACTGAACTGTGATAATGTGAGAAATGTTGAAGGTGTCTGGATACATTTTGGTTTGACTGTATATTAATGAATTACTTTTATACTCCGAAATATACATTTAATATAGCAAACATAACATTATAGGGCAATACAAGATATATATATATAGGAACAAAATCAACAATAACCACAAATAACCATTTTACAAAATCAAACTAACCTTCTCTCCCAACAGGCCGATAGGACCAATTTCACCAGGGGGACCAACGCGACCCTTTGGCCCCTCAGGACCATCCTCTCCTCTTGGGCCTGGCACTCCCACCTCTCCCTGTTGGTGCACAACAAATCTCAATGGGTCAATAAAATCAAGTGCTATTTCCATTTGCTAACATTTTACAATTGTTCTAAATTACATGCTAATTGATGAGTTTCATCCAGTGATGATTTGTGATATGTAAGACATACCCTCTCTCCCTTCACACCAAAGTCTCCTTTGATTCCAGGGAATCCATCCTCTCCCTGAAATTAAAGTAAAAATACACTATTTAAAGCAAAGTTATTTAATACAGACCATGCACCAAAACCTGTAACACTAAATGGATTTAATTTGTGTTTCAATGATGGTAAACAATGTTTTTGACCAAAAACGCTCACCTTCTCTCCCTTATGGCCCTTCAGTCCACGGATACCTTGAGCTCCCTGTCGCAAAATATTCAATCTGTTATCATCAGCCATTACCAATACACAAAACTCTTCACAGACAGGACTGTTTATAAAAATGATACAAAGTTTTTTTTTTAAATGATTGATCTCCATTATATTTACACAGATTTAATGTCCATTTGAAAAATGTCCAAATGGCTGTCTGCATTAAACTAATTAAAGAGGATACATATCTTACCTTAATTCCCCGAGGGCCAGGATAGCCAATAGACCCCTGAGGACCATTAGGACCCTAAATATAAACAAGAAAAACAAACATCAACATATGAACATACATGGTCTGGGATTTATGAAAATGTCCACCCTGAAAATGTCTATCTATATATTTAACAAAGAAGGCAAATGTCATTGTTGATAACAAAAAGTGCACAAATGCAGAAAGCATACAATGGCATTTGATTTATAAGGCAATATAGAGAATTCCACTTAGTATTATCATCACCTGATTTCCTTTGGTTCCACCGGGGCCTTCCTTTCCGGGATGACCCTATTAAGACAAAGCAGAATGACAAATTCTTTATTCTTTACCACAGGTAAATAACTACATACATGTTCACTGCCTTCTGTAACCATTTTTGTTTTGGCACATTAAATAAACTATTAATTCACATGAACTAAAATATGTTAACACACCAAAACAACAGGCTTATTTATTTATTTAAATAACATCACAATTAGCACTTACAGGAGGACCGTCAGCGCCGGGCATTCCTGGTAGACCTGGCTTTCCTGTGGGTCCCTTTTAGAAGACATACAAAATGGCATTATAATTGCATTAAATTCCTTTAATCATATTTGATGGTCTCAGAATATGCTGTTCTGCGTTTATATAAAAACACTCACCTTCTCTCCTGGTGGTCCAATAGCACCCTGTGGGCCTGGCATTCCCTATAACACAGGAAAACAATGATATTTAATATACTTCACTATGATTTTGTACATTTGTCTTTAATTTGTAATAGATTTATTGTTCACCTGTGTTCCTGGAGCCCCCTGCTGTCCTGGAGGGCCAGGCTCTCCTTGAGGTCCCTTAAAAAAAGAAGATGACGATGAAGAGAATAAAAACAGGTATTAAACATTATTTTTTTCATACACTGTTAATTCTTTTTATTACATTTTCTGATTGCTGTTATTATGGATATTTAACCCATTACACACATATGCCAGTTATTGCATATTTTTACACTTTTTTAACTCAGATTTACTTACCAAGTTTCCTTTTGGACCATGTGGACCATCATTTCCGCGAACACCCTAACAGAGACAGATAATACAGAGAAATGAAAGAAAGAATTTCCACGTTTCAAATATTCCATTTTTATGACAGTGTGTTGAAGTCACTGTGCAAGCATTGCAGGTTAAAAGCTTTATTATGTAGTATTTGTAGTTGAGCTTTTAATAAATACTCACAGGAGGTCCAGGAAGTCCAGCTGGCCCTTTAGGCCCCAGCAACCCACGGGGCCCCTATAGAACAAGAAAGAGGTTTAAAAAAAAGCCTTATAGATTTTAAACTGGAGAACAAAACCATGTTACGACAGGTATGTACTGTCATATACACAGTCATATGTGTTTACAGTGTTTGCGAGACAAAAATACTCACTGGTTCGCCGGGAAGACCTCTAGGTCCAACGTCTCCATCGTCTCCCTGACAATTGCCAAGGTGAAAAAGGACAATTAGATTCAAAATTCACATTTTTTAAGTTTTATAAACATAATAAAAGATATTCAAGGCAAATAAAATTTACAAAGATCAAGAGGATGTCGCAACATATATCATATTCACTATTGTTAATTTACTGTAACAGTACAAAATCCTTGAGAAATACCCTTTCTCCATCCTCTCCAGGAGGTCCTGGGGGTCCCATTCCTCCAGTTTGGCCCTTAAAAAATTAAAGAATAAATAAATTAATTTTTTATATAGCTATAGTTCCAAAATCTAGTAAAACCATTGCTGTCTACTGTGCATACATTGGAAGCTGCATTCAATTTTAGCCAAAAACATATTATAGAAGCCATAATTATGCTGTTATTTTATTCAAGGCTTATGAATAACATTAACACTGATGTTAAAATGTCAGCACTTACACGATAACCCTTGTCACCAGGCAAACCAGGAAGGCCATCAAAGCCACGGTCGCCCTAATATAGAAAAACATACACATACATGAATTTATAATATACAGACATGCTCAAAAGACTCAAGGTCAAATATGATTTCTATGGGTTGGAAATTTCAGAGCTTGAATATCACAAAAACACACAAATGAATCACATGCAAAAACAATTTCAACTAAAAATGGATCAAATATCCAACCTTAATTCCAGGCTCTCCTGGCATCCCTCTGGCTCCATCGGCACCAGCACGACCCTGCAGGAAATATCAAATATAAGCAACTACATTGCTTGAGGGAAATGTAAGTGGTGCCTCCAAAATGCTAGGATGCAGTTGCTAAGGCGTTCTGAATGACTGATATATGATTGCTAGGGTGAAGTTACTATTATATTCTGGCCCATAAATAAGGCCTATGCCAAAGTAAATATGCATGTTTTGTTGTTTATTTGTCAGGAACACTGTAGTGGACTCACCCTCCGACCAGCTTTACCAGGAGGACCAGACAATCCTTGAGGACCTCTGGGGCCCTGCAAAAACACAATAGGGGCACATGATAAATTAGAAGCCTGTCTTTTTATATCTAAGACATTTTTACATTTTAAATGTCAGAGCATCTCAGAATGGATCCAGAGGAAAGGCTATGAATTATAACGTCACAAAAACACAAATCTAGGACTTTACCTGAGGACCAGGGTCTCCGCTTTCTCCCTTCAAGCCAGGACTTCCAGGTGTTCCCTATACAGGTTCACAAAATCAAAATAAGCACTTGACAAACAACATGTAATACTGTAACTTATCTGTGTTTAGTTGTTTTACCATAGGTCCTGGACGGCCAGTGAAACCCATTGGCCCTGATGGGCCTTTCATAGCCAACTAGACAAAAGACAGTTCCATTAATAACAAATTAAGATCAATATAAATAAATATTAAATGATCGCTATATGACAGCTCCTACTAACCCTAGCCTGAGACAGGATGGCTTGAGCTTGGGCCTCCTGTGCTGAGGCAACGGGCCCTTTTTCACCAGCACTCTGTCCAAAACGGAACTGCAGGAGCAGAAAGAGTTTTTTAAATCAAGGACATGAAATTATTTTTAAGTCCTTAAACTTGGATGTGAGAGCTCAAGGGGAGCCAGTTAGGAGTAAAGTCACATAAAATGTAACCATAGTGGTTTAATGGTGACACCTAGTGGTAAGATGACTTCATGAACATTGAGAGAAAACAAGAGGACAGAAGACTTACAGGAAGCATGACAGAAGTTCCAGGAGGTCCTGGGACACCGTCCGCTCCAGGTAGACCAGCTTTACCAGGAGGACCCTACAGAAACAACAGGCAGATTAATTATACTGCTTTTAAATTATAATTAACCAAACATACTAAACGTTCGCAAGGACATATGTAAAGTTGAAACTATGAGCACAACAGCATATATATTTTAAATTAACATATTTAAACAGTATCTAAAGTCAAGCCATATTTATGTAAACAGAAAAGTAACACAATCATTAATGCAAACTTAAAAAATGATGCAAATATAGATTCTGCAATAAATCAGCTGTAGCAGGACAATATTGTGATTATTCATCTCAAGTCAGTTCAGTGTTGATTCAATTTTTCAATAACTGTAAAGTTCACCCATAATGTTATATATTTATGTACATAAAGTTAAACATAAACATCTATTAGAACTTATAACAATTTCATATATTCCATATATATTTAGCCTGCAGAAACATGCATGTTTATGTATGTATTAAAATTTCTGTACATAAATCCAACCTAAAATCCAACAGATATTATATAAGATAGACATGTATTAAAAAATTATTATCAATTATATTTATTATTATTTATTAAATATTTACATTTTTGTATATATGTTGTTTTAATAAAATACATATGCATGCGTAAAAATATCTATATTTTGATTTTGTATATGGTATTATATGTAGCAATATGTCAAAAATATATTAAAAAATGCCTAAAATGTATGTCAAAAAAAAAAAAAAAAAAAAAAAAAAAAAAAAAAAAATATATATATATATATATAGCTGCTACATATAATGCCACACACAAAAACATCATATAGAAATATAGATTTTACTGTGACTCTGGACCACAAAACCAGTCATAAGGGTCTTTTTTTAAATTGAGATTTATACATCTGAAATAAATAAATGAATGAATGAATGAATGAATAAATGTTAGGACAGGACAATATTTAGCCGAAATACAACTATTTGAAAATCTAGAATCTGAGGGTGCAAAAATTAAGTGTTGATATATTTATGGTAGGAAATTTACTAAATATCTTCATGGAACATGATCTTTACTTAAAATCCTAATGATTTTTGATTTTTCAGCTGAAGCTGAAATGCTACACCCATGCTACTCAAGATTAGTTTTGTGGTCCAGGGTCATAAATCACCTTAGAATAACATATATCTCAATATCACTCTCAATATATGGCAATATGTGTCATATATTACATTTCATATAGGCATTCATTATGAAACATGTTTAGTTCAGCTAAAAGCATCTCTACTGAAGACAGAAAAGTCATCTGAATGCTGGTTTAATTCCAAGTGTTGATCTTGTAAAAAAAAAAAAAAAAAAAAAAAAAAAAAAAAAAAACAGTTATGAAGAAATTTGAGTCAGCTATAAAGCAGAAGACAACAGCATGTCAATTCTTCAGTTTTGTTCTTATCTGATAGCGTCAGTGCCATCAAATCTTACCAGTGGCAAGGTACCCAAATTCCATCATGTGACAGAAACTGAGAAAAAAATGATTTTTTAAAACCAGCCTCATCTAAACCATAAACACACAAAAAACTGTCCACTCACCCTCTCACCAGGATCACCAACAGAACCAGGGGGTCCCTGGGAGCCAGAGGGGCCAGGGAGACCCTAATACAGACAGAAAGATTGCATAATTAAGAGTGTATAATCTATACAAACAACAAGTGTGAAGCTTAAATATTACTAAACCATGTACTAGCATGTAATGGAAACATAAACCGGATAAACTGCAATGCTCAATATGGCAGTAGGTTTTCAGTTAATAGGGTAGACCGTTATTTGGTCATGAACTAAATTTGGGGGAGGACTGGGACGGCTAATTAATCATAAATTAACTCAAAACAGTCAAAGTAAACATACTGCTGGTCCTTCTGGTCCAGGTGGTCCTTCAATCAACATGCCCTGTGAAAGCAATAAAATAAGATATTAAACATTTAGAGAATGAAATACATCAGAATAGTATTTTGTAGCACCCTCTGGTGGCCTGGATGAATTATGTGTCTAAGCAGATGCAGTAGTTGCCTTTACTATTTTCAATTCCAAATGTTAACCTTTATCATAAGGGTTTGGAGTAATGGTTTGATTATGGATGTATGATGCTTACAGGTTCAAGGACAGCAGGCTCTCCCTTCTCTCCCTTCTGGGCTCGCATGAAGGCCTGAGGAAAACAGATATGTAACCCAAAACAGAGCCCAGTTAATATACAAAGAGAGGAAACCATCAGTCTAAGATGTTGAGGTACTAGCTGAATATTGTACACCCACCTACATAATACATTATAACTCTTTTTGTGGTTTTGGACGTGACCCAAAAACCACCTCGACTGACAAATACTTTTTTAAGGAAGTCAAGTATATATACTTAGCTGACCAACCAGACTTAAAATGTCACTTGTCTGCTGTTGTGAGGCCATCCATCTACATGTAAGTAACCACTGTACATTTTTAATTTTTGTATATGCAAGTCCACAGCATGTTAATGCATACTGAACAGCTCTGGAGCTGAAGTCAAGCAGAAACAGTGGTGGTTCCCTTCCAAAAAGATATTGCGGTTTCTGTTCTATGCTGATCAAGATTAAGACTGTTCTCAGATCAGCATAAGAGCAGCTGAGTCAACCAATACTGATGGTGCTACTGATCTAAGCACTCTATGCAGACTTGCAGAGGCATCTTGTGCAGGAGAAGCAGTGTTCAAGTCTTGTGATAAACAAAGTTTGCCAACAGGAAAACCATTTCCTGTTGATGGCATAACTTGCTGAACCATTACACTAAGCAAACTTGATTTAGTCATAAGTAAACACTGAATGCAAATTAAATGACTCTGAAGTTCTATTTTTTCCAAAACCCAAAACCTAGTGAGCAGCCTTGTAACAGTGTTGTTATTGTTACTAACTAAAACTAAGAAAATTAAATGAAAAATGGTTTTCGTTAATTGATATGGAGCCCTGAACGTGGCATACAAAGAAACAAATAACAGATAATCATTTTGTTCCTTTGTTTTAGTTAAATTGTGAGCACTTTGTATTACTTTGTACCCCCATTTAACTTAGTTAAATAATGGGAATAAATTAATAAATCGTTAGAATGAATTCTTAATTTGTGACTACAATTTCTATTTTTCTCCACATGTCATGAGTAGGGCTCCATAATTTGAAATAAAACTGAAATAAAATAGAAATATACATAATAGATGAAAATGAAAATTGAAAAGAAATAATTACAAATTTTAAAATGATTACTTGAAGTACTAAAATGACTAAAACTACAAATAAACATAAATATAAATTGTATAAAACAATTAATTGTTATAAAAAAAATTAAAACTAAATAAAACTATTAAAAATGAAGCACATATGATTACTAAAACTCAAGCTAAAATTTAAATAAAAAACTGAAAATATAAAAATAAAAGCCAACTCAAAAAACTATTATAGTATAATTATGACTCCAACAAGAGGTTCACTGTAACTGTAACACTATATACTTTAATAATCATACCAATATATAACTCATACAAGTAGTCCATATTTTAATTAATTATTAATATATATATTTAATAATTATAAATTCATTTTATCCAGTATTTCATTAAATGTAAATATATTCATAATCCATGCTTCCTTTTTGCCACATTATTTTTGCCTTCTTAGTAAAGGGCATATGGGATGCATTTGGCAAAAACAAGGTATTTGCATTGCCATCTCATTCTACCTTAAATTTCTGTCTAGGCAGTTAACTAGGTTTTGGAATAGAGCTCAAGTCTTGGACCAGCATTTTAGCCAGCACCAGTGCTTATCTGGTCTTAACAACTGCCTGCTTGATGCCTCTGCAAGATTTAAAGCCATACCAAATTCAATTTAAGCTTTTATCAAAGCTATAAAGTGAATTTGCTGGAAAGCATGAGTTAACTTACACCTCCCTCATCCGTCACAGCGGACAGGGCAGGGCCAAAGGGTTCATCCGTCTTGCTTTCGATGATGGGCTCATTGTAGTCCTTGTAGGAATAGTCATACTCCCTCATTCCAAAGTCGCCTGTAACATATTCCTCGGTGAAGGGCTCGTCTGGCGTCTGAGCCACCCCTTCACCACCTGACTTGGCCGCATCCATGCCCTCGACGCCGACAGTCTCGTCGACCTGGGCCGTACCATTGGGAGCAGAGGTAGGGGTGGAGTGGATGGTTTGGAGGGTGGAAGATTATATGGTGTGATGGGACAGAAATGGATAGAAGATTGGAAAATAGAGAGGAGAATGGAAATGAGAAGGCAAAGAGACAAAATAATCAGAATAACAGATCTTACCTGTTGTAAAACAGACATGAGAGAGGGGCAAACATCCACACACAGGCACAGATATACACACACACATTGCACACAGACTGATCTCACCAAAACAGTCTTCTTCCATGTCTTATTTACAAAAAAATTAATGAATAGTCTTCTTTACCACTTCACTGTTCAGTCTAAAGGCCTGTTCACACCAGGAACAATAACTATAAAGATAACGATAACTGTAGTGTTCATAATATTGTTCTGTTTATTAATAATCACACCTTGCTGCTTAAAAGGCAAAGTTTTTTTTTTAAAAGTTGAATAGATTCTGAAAATCTTTAAATATTTTTATTGTTCATTAGTTTAATGATATGTGACCTTGGACCACAAAGTCTTAAGTAGCATGGGTATATTTATAGCAGTAGCCAAAAATACATTGTGTGGGTCAAAATTATCATTTTTTATGCCAAAAATCATTAGGATATTAAGTAAGGATCATGTTCCATGAAGATATTTAGTAAATTTCCTACCATAAATATATCAAAACGTAATTTTTGATTAGTAATATGCATTGCTAAGAACTACTTTAAAGGCAATTTTCTCAATATTTAGATTTTTTTTCCAAATTGTCCAATCCTAACAAACCATACTTTAATGGAAAGATTATTTATTCAGCTTTCAGTGATTCAATGATTGGTTTTGTGGTCCTGGGTCACATATAGTTCCTCTGTGTTGTTATTGTTATAGTTGTGCTGTATGTAAATGAAAAATGTACAGTTATAGTTACCTTGAATGGGCCTTAAGAAAGCAGTTGTCCGTTTCTTTTGTCTGTTTCAAATGTGTGACCATAATTATGAGTGTTGTGCCTCAGGATTGAAATTTGAATTGTGCATTTTCCAATATCGTTAATAAATCAGTTAATTAATTTTAATACTAGACCACAGAATCACTCAGGTATATGGCAACACACTCACTTTGAGGCAAAAACTAAAGCACTACTTCCTACTAGTCTCTTACCATTGTATTGTTGACTCTTTCATTTAAATTTCCTGGCCATGTCCATTTCCAAACTATTACTAAACATCTTGTTTGTTCATAAATACAAACCTGACCAAAAAGTCCCACTTTATAGACAAAAATATTTTTCAGTTATGTCTATACATAACTAACCCACTTACTTAGTTGCTCAGTTTATCAGATAGTCTCAAATTTTACATACTGGCAGTGTCTGCATCCCAAAAAAACAAATCTGAAAAGAAGCTGTCCAGCAATGAATGCATGGTATTCATTCCATAATTGTATCATTTCTTTTGCGATCTCTGTTTCTCAAGATTTCCGTTCTTATGTCAAGATGGTATCAAGTCCAGTTTTGACATAGGAACAAGAAGAAAATCTTGAGGCAATTTTATAATCACAAAAGAACACCTGATAAAATGGATGCAATGCATTCATTCTGCAGTTAAGTACAGCACTTATCATGGCACACGTGGCTGCAGAATGGTTAATGGTTAAGGTCAAAATACACAGGCTGGTCTCACCTCCAGTGTATTGACATAGAGTAATTGAGAGACTCCATGTCTCTCAGATATCTATGGGTGTGGGTTACCTGGTTAATGGTTTCTTCATATCCATTCAGATCACTCTCTGGCTGTGGGCTCGCCTCTTCTTCTACTGTGTAATAATAATCAGTCTCGGTGGGGGTGTGGTCAGCCTCTGAGTAAGCAGGATCTACATCCTGATTGGAGGAGACCGAGAGGTGGGAGGAGTCGGGGGAGGAGGTAAGCAGATTTGAAGGGGAGAGATTGATTAGTACGAAACAAGCTCAGGTCTGATGAACTTGTAGAAAGAAAAGATCAATGTGTTTTTGCCAGCAGATGCACAAAAACACCATTGATCTCATATCATAGTAAAATCAGAACAGGAAACTCAGGTAAATCTTGTAATAAGCCTTTACAGTACATTGTGAAGACTTATTTTAATCGCCAAGATTAGCTGTCCCAGATTTTCCTTTCAACCTGATTTGGTTTAAATAGCCACATTGCCATGTAAAGGATAAAATATAGTCAAGTTGGATCAAAACTTGACTTTAACGTTGCTAAAGCTGGAGTCAATAGTCTCAGACTATTGATGCACTATTAGCAAACAACTTTGAGATCTTCAACAAAGACAAATAATTAATAATCATGGAGTGCAGCATCACAGAGTCGCTGTTTCTCTCATATTTCATTCACATACTGACAGGACAGCATTTAACAAACAACACATAAAAGAGAAACAAAGTGAGATGAAGAAAGAGACTCGTTGTGTCATGTGTAACATTGAGCTCTACCGACGACTCAATAAATCTTGACTTCTGATGTTTCTGAACTGATCACATGCTCTAATCGGCACTACCTAGTGATCTACTTTCTAAAAACTAACCGGTTAGAGTTGGAGTAAAGGGAGATAAAATGGAAGACAGAAAAAAGACTGTACAAATAGCCATGCGATGATGACACAGTCTATACCGCTTATCATATCCTTCTAATGATCTCTCAGATCATTTGATATATGAAAGGGTGGAGGAAATCCAGTGGGTCTGTATGGCTCCAACCGCACAGCTGGTCAACGTCATGATACCTTTAAGGTTTTACACACTGATCGAAAAGTTAAAAAGTACAAAAGACATAAAAAATGTTTTTTTGAATAACAAAATGTGACCCCAAAAGCAGTCTTAAGTAGCATGGCTATATTTGTAGAAATAGACAAAAATACATGGGTCAAAATGATCGATTAATATTTTATGCCAGAAATCATCAGGGTATGTTCCATGAAGATATCTTGTAAATTTCCTACCATACATAAATTAAAACTTCATTTTTGATTAGTAAAATGCATTGCTAAGAACTTCATTTGGACACCTTTAAAGGTGATTTTCTCAAAATATTGATTTTTTTTTTGTTCCCTCAGATTCCAGATATTTAAATAGTTGTATCTCAGCCGTAGAAGTGTGTAAAACCTAAAAGGTAAGATGCAAGACCTTATTCGCAAAGCACATCAGAGTATGTGTTGCATCTGTGATCTTTCAACATTTTCAATGAAGACAAATCCCAGATCAACGCTTTCTTTGAGATACTTCATGAACGCAGTCTTGAACTACCAGGATGGCGAGGTTGAAAATACAGCTCTGGATAGCCAACGCGGGCTCTTGATTTTGTACCTGTTGATAACCATTGGTGGGTTTCTTCTTGGGAATTACTGGAGAAGACATGGACGTGCCTCTCACAGCAGCCTTGTCGAAGGGTGGGTAATTTTTGGATGCTGATTTGACGTTATTGACATCCAAGACCTCAGGCTTTGAAGGGAGAGGCAAAGGTGCAAGGGTGGGTTTTTGAGTTTTAGCGACTTTGGTCTGAACAGGTTTGGTCGCTTTAGACTTTGCCGGTGCAGCATTGGCTTTTGTTTTGTCTTTGGCTGGTTGTGGTTTGGTCTCTGCTTTCTTCACAGCTGCTACTGTTACTTTGGTCACTGCTGCCTTTTCAGTCTTCGCTGTTGCTGTTTTCGCACCATTGCTATTAGCTTTAGCTTCTCCGTTAGCTTTTTTCTCCACAGCTGCCTTCCCATTGCCATTGTTATTGGCTTTGCCATTGCTGCCAGCCTTAGCTTTACCATTAGCGTCTTTCCCATTTCCATTGCTTTTGCCATTGCCATTACCATTTACTTTAGTTTGACCGTTATTTTTTCCATTGTCGTTTGTCTTCTTTGGGGCCGGTGTTGCTTTCGTTTTGGATGCTAAAGTAGGTTTTATCTTTGAGATCAAGATTTGCGCAGCTGTAGGTTTGGACTTTGGCTTTGGAGTTGGCTTGGCTTTAGTTGGTTTAGCTGGAGGGGCTTTGGCTGGCGCAGTTTTTGACTTATCGGCTTTGCCGTTGTTTGCCTTCCCCTATCGTTTTTATTTAAAAGCATAAGTGTCGGGTCAGCGTTGATGAAAAGAGAGTGAATGATATAGAGACAGACAGTGGAAGACATCAGGGATGGGTGGGATTGAAAGCAGTGGGGATGGACAGAAAAAGAGAGAGACAACACAATGAATTTAAGATCGCTGGCGCTTAAATGACTGACTGAGATTTTACTGGCATTACTGGATACAGTATAAAGCTAAGTCAGATTTTGTTGTTCACAGTCATTTAATAATTTCAGATTGAGTGAACTTCATTCGTACTTAAAGAAATCTAAATAACTGACACTGTTTTCTCCAATAATGCCAATCTCCACATTAAAAAAGCAGCATGTTGTGCGCATGGGGATGTAACGCTGTGAGGCACTGGGGAAAAGTTTGCTCAAATAGCATCCGCTGATAAAACTGATGCATGGCTGGTACACTGTGCTGCTCAACTGCACAGAAAGAGAGCGATATTAAAGGAAAAGAAGGGAGATAGTCATAATACACCATTCATAATCCCATTAAAATGACCTTGCTAGCAAACATTAAAGGAAACTGTTTAAGCAAATAACATAAAAATCTGAATACTGATTCAAATATTATACACTAATCAATGTAAAAGGAATGAATGGCGTAGACTACCCAGAATCAGATGCAAAAGCACAGAGAATAAAACAGGCATATTAATTGAAGGCTAATCTACATGTCGACACATACTAAGCTAAATTAAACTAGTGTAAGTTAACTATACTCAGGGTGAAACACAAAATAGCTCGGACATGACTGCCCACAGGGCAAGAAAAACAGCACTACAAATAAGTGAGAATACAATGTTGGCCAAAGTGAAAGTCAACCTATGAAGTGAAGAGATGGATATGAATAAACACATAGACACAGACGCTCGTTGTACATAAAAACAGATCAGAGTGACACAGGACACAAGAGAACTCACAAGTTTTGTTACTCACACAACAGGGGAAATGTGAAAACACATGCATAAACACATAAGAATAAAACCAGATTTAGGAGGAGCAATGCCATGCAAATGTGAAGAACGAAAAGTGGTTTCCTTCAAAAATCCTGTTTAGCTGTCCTATTATGTTAGCATCAAATCAATAAGTTACAATGACCTCATTTACATGCACATGACAATAAAATACTAAAAATACTAAAAATACTAAGAATGAATTAATAAATTGCAGTAGTTAACCAGAATATGGACTTTAGCTATAATTATTTAATTAAATTAAAACAAGCTAATGAATATATAACATTTAAATATTTTACAATTTAAACATATAAATATAAATTGCTTACACTACCAGTCAAAAGTTTTAGAACAGTAAGATTTTTAAAGTTTTTAAAGAAGTCTTTTCTGCTCACAAAGCCTGCATTTTTTTGATCCAAAATACAGAAAAACAGTAATACTGTGAAATATTTTTACTATTTAAAATAACTGCTTTCTATTTTAATATATTTTAAATGTAATGTATTCCTGTGATTAAAGCTACATTTTCAACATCATTACTTCAGTCTTCAGTGTCACATGATCCTTCAGAAATCATTCTAATATGCTGATTTGCTGTTTAAGAAACATTACATTATTATTATTATTATTATAAAACAGTTGATTACTTTTTTCCAGGATTCTTTGATAAATAGAAAGATCCAAAGACCAGCATTTATCTTAAATAAAAAGCTTTTGTAATATTATACACTATACCATTCAAAAGCTTGAAGTCAGTATAAGAAATGATAAGAAATTATAAAAATGAATACTTTTATTTAGCAAAGATGCTTTAAGTTGATCAGAAGTGATGAGAAAGACATTTATAATGTTACAAAAGATTTGTATTTCAGATAACTGCTGATCTTCTGAACTTTCTATTCATCAAAGAAACCTGAAAAATTTCTATTCAGTTTTCAATGTAATAATAATAAAAATAAACGTTTTTGAGCAGCAAATCAGAATATTAGAATGATTTCTGAAGGACCATGTGACTGGAATAATGATGCTAAAATTCAGCATTGAAATCACAGGAAAAATTACTGTTTAGCTGTTCTTTTCTGTACTTTGGATCAAATAAATGCAGGCTTGGTGAACAGAAGAGACTTCTTTAAAAACATTAAAAATCTTACTGTTCAAAATTTTGACTGGTAGTGTATAAGTTTCATAAATATGATTTAGATCTAAAATAAATATAGAATAAAATATAATTTTTGTATATAATATATATACTTGAATCTATGTTAAGTACTATGCTGAGCTGTTGGTTTAACACAGTGGGGCCATGATTTATGTGTAATATAGTGTGTGTGTGTGTGTGTGTGTGTGTGTGTGCCTCCAGTGCCCCTTAAAAATCCACATACACACAATCATGTACTGACCAACACAAACAATCTGACACTAAACAGGTACAAATATATGACAAAGGACAACACGTTAATGCCACAAGCAACATCAATATAGTGTGACAGGTGATGGGCGAGGTGAAACGAGGTGGCGAACGGAAAGAGGTGGGACATCACACATGACCATGTGACAGGAGTGAACAGGAAAGAGAGGATGAATGTATTCAATCGAAAGAGAAGGGTGAGTTTAACATTAAACTTTCTGTGTCCAATTGGATTTTGTAAAACGTATACATTTAAAGAATTTAAAAATTTAAATTTGAACCCACAGCAATGTCACAGAAATATTTGCACACTTCTGATTGGTGCTACTTTTTTCATTTATTTGCATATGTAATTTGATGACGTGATTTCTCTATATTCTGACTCCGATGTGTAGGAAACATCACTAAAATACTGATTAAAAAATGACAAAATGTGTCTAAAATTTTAACTTTATTCTTTTCTGCACTATCCAAGTGTAATGCTGTCTCCTCCTCCTCTCTTTTCTGATTCACTCCACTTTTCGCTATCCCTCTTTACCTCTTTGGTGGGGTCCGCGGCTGGGACGGAGGGAGGGATGGATTGGGAGGGAGGGACACTCGTAGTTCCTTCATAATAATAGGGGTATTCATAATCATCCCGCTCTTCATCAAAGTACTGAGAGACATGGGGGGAGAGAGAGAAGCAGTGAAGCCAGAGGAATGCAGGGAAGGAGCAAGAGAAGCCATGTGAGTGACAGTAAGGGAATTTAGCAAATGACAAGAGGGAGAAAAGAAGACTTTGGAAAGAGAAAATGATTGAGAGAATAATAGGGAGAGAGAAGACAAAAGTGAAGGATGAGTAAAGTGAGATGTCGGAACTAGAAATGAGGGCAAGATGAAAGCATGATGGTTTTATCATCTGTTCATCAGACTCATAGGTTTGAGTAACACTCAGATGTTATCGCATTACTACAAAACACACTGAGAACTTCAATGAACATGAAAACAAATGCATTCATCTGAAAAGCTGACACAAGTATACTGTAAGCAGAAATAAAGCTATTATATGCCATTTCAGCATTTAGAGTCAAATGGATGTTATAAAACATAGCTTTGACTCTAAATTCAGATTGAATGAGCTGAAGCTATTATAAAAGGTAAAAGCTGTTGTGGCAAGTTGCTCAGCCTATTTGGCTAAAGAATTTGTTAATTTTTTATTAATGTATTAAATTATTAATTTATCAAATATAACACTGGAGTAATTTATCATAAATTCTCAGGGTTATTATAGAGTGAACTAAAACTAAAACTGAAATTAAAACTAAAACTAAAACATACAAAAAACTATGTTTGTACCTTATTGATTCTAAAATAACACTTCTGTCTTCATTAAAGCAATACATTATAATACATTACAGTACCTTTTTTTAAACCATGGTTAAAAGTGTTTTAGGCACTCCATTTCATGTGCCTATGTTTCCAATTTGATCTAAACTTTGAAATGAGATTCCTCTTGTACTTTCAAGAGACAAATCACAAGAAAGCCACAATATAAAGCAAGATGCACTGATGAGAAACCGAGACTGCATTAGGACAGAGCACCTTTGATGGCGTGGAAGAGCTGTGGATGTATGAAAATGTGTTGTATGGGAGTGGTGTGGGTATCTGACTTACTAGAGGGGCTCTATATACTGTAGGTGAAATATAATACTAATGTGCTTGGAAACATAAATATTCTAAAATTTTGTGAATTATTTGCAAGAATATTTAACTGGCATTCTGATGTGAGATGCACTTGTGAGTAACATTTACAATATCTGGTTTAGCCTCCAAGCATTTAGTGCATACCCAATCCAAGTCAAATACAGATGCAGCTTTTGAATGGCATGATTAATGACTGAATCAAGGCCAGTTTCTATTGCAAATATTTGGTTGAGTTGCTGTTTTCGCATAAGCAAAAACATTTAGCATACACTGATGCAGTGAGAAGAGTTGTTGCTTCTAGTAAAACTCTAGTTTTCACATCTCACATCAGGACACTTTGCACCATTGTAAAAATGTGCTGTGGTACTCACGTAGCTGTTTGGGTCCTGGGACTGGACTTTAGGCAGAGGGGAGTCACAGTCAGGGCTGTAGTGCTCGCAGAAGTCATAAGCGGCCTGAGGATTGGATGCGATCAGCAGTTGCTGGATCTCACCCTAGAGAGAAGAAAAGAACAAGAAGGGGTGGCAGTTCAACAACCAGATGTAAATAAAGTAATCTGGGATACTAAGGCTTTGAGTGTGTGAAATATTTTTTTTTATTTTTGAAATGAATAGTATTTGGATAGTAATAAGTGAAGTGCAACAGAACTGTCTCACATGTGATTTTATAAGTAAACTTTTATAAGTTTACTTAGAAGTCCAGGAATGGACTTAGGGCAGTTAAATAAGGGCAGTTTTGATTTCATGTTGACTTCAAGCAATTCTTGTTCCTTCAGTTGCCTATAACATCACCAGAAATTGTAGTTCATTTCATGCAGACATTAAACAGCAAACTCCAAAAATGTTACAAACACACACTTCTTAAAGGGATAGTTCACCCAAAAATAAAAATTCTGTCATTAATTACTCACCCTCATGTCATTCCAAACCCGTAAGACCTTCGTTCATTTTCGGAACACAAATTAAGATATTTTTGATGAAATCCAAAAGCTTTCTGACCCTTCATAAACAGCAATGACACTGTCACTTTCAAGGCCCACAAAGGTAGTAAGAACATCATTAAAATAGTCCATATTTAACCTTATTTCATACCGTAGTCCATACTTAATCATATCCATGGTTTAACCGTAATGTTATGAAGACGAGAATACTTTCTGTGTGCAAACAAAACAAAAAATAATGAGTTTATTCAACAATTTCTTCTCTTCCGTGTCAGTCTTTGAAGCACTCTACTGGTGTCTTTGCAGGGTCAAAAAGCTAGCAGATTTCATAAAAAATAACTTAATTTGTGTCCCAAAGATAAACAAAGGTCTTACAGGCTTGGAATGACATGAAGGTGAGTAGTTAATGAAGAAATATCATTTTTGGGCAAATTAACCCTTTAAAGGGATAGACCACCCAAAAACAAAAATTTGTCGTCATTTACTCACCCTACATTTGTTCCAAACCTATATCAATTTCTTTCTTCTGTTGAACATAAAAGATCATCTTTTGAATAATGTAGGTAATCAAACAGTTGATGGCCCCCACTGACTTCCATAGTATGGAAAAAAATACTATGAAAGTGAATGGGGACCAAAACATTACAATACCTTATTTTGTGTTCAGCAGAAGAAGAAATTGTACATGTCTGGAACAACTTCAGGATAAATGATGATCATCTATCAATGCACTAGCTATTCCAGACCTGGAAGACCTCCTCATCCAGGAGACGGGCTCCAAAGACAGTGATGCCCTTAGTGTCCAAAACTGGGTTGTTGCTACGCGGCAGAGTTTTTGTAATGCGATTCTTGCAGTCAAGGATCAGAGTGATGTTCTTCTTCTGCACAGAAACTGCAATGCGGTGCCACCTATAGGATGAGAGGAGATATTAAAGGTTTAATGTGCATGATCTGGACAAATAGTCACAAAGAGTAACTGTATCTAGTTTGTGTGTTTGCCAAGAGCTATTAATATAGACTGTAAGGAACCTTTCAGGCCCTGCATTCAAAATTTCTTACTCTAAAGAGTAATGTTTACTATTCAAACAACAGTTACACATCACATTTCTTGGAAACTAACAGCATCAGGGTTGCATGTAACAGGTAATTATACCATTTTTGGCCTTTTTGTACTTTTAGATGACAGGACAGTGGAGATTGTCAAGAAAGTGTTGGGTGGAGAAGGGTGATTCGGACCCAGGTCGGCCAGAGGCGCAATTGCGCTATATGTCAGTGTGTTAACCACAAGGTTATAGGAACCAACAGCACAAATAATTATACAATATTTGAAAGTGGATGGGCTGATGGGGCTCAGCAGGCATTGGTTACTGACTTGCCGTCAGCCAGGTTGACCCCTTTGAACAGTGGGTAGTCCTCTGGGGCGGGTTTGCGATTCTGGTCCTCATACAGGAAGATGGGCGAGCGTCCCAACTCTAGACCGAGCTGCTGTACACCCTGCTCATTGTAGATGGACAGCAGGAAGGCCTGAAGACCAGCCTTGGCCTTTACCAGAGTCATGATGGAGAAGTTCTCCGGGAAACGTCCTACAGGAATATGATGTTTTGAGACAAATAAAGTAGGTTATTTCAAGAACAGACATATTTGCAGTCTGGGGTAAACCTATGGTTCATGACTCAACTTGCATAAATTACACACAATTCATTGACACAAACATTCAGATTTAGTTTAACCATGCAACCATCTCATTAGCTACTGAAAAGCTCTCATCCCGCTTTTGAGGAGTAATTGCATGTTAGGGACCCAAATGATTTTTACCCAGACTCAGGAATCTTTTTAAGCAGCATCCAAAAACAACAACAACCTTGAAACCATTCTGAGAATGGATCTGTATCAAAACAATAAATATTAACAAACAGCAACCAAAATACCCAGCTAATAAATAATTTTACGCTTAATATAATATAAAAACACAATGCACTTTCCTGGTATATAATCATATGTACAAGCATTTTAAAAAGTATGCAACCTTCAATTTTTACATGTCTCAGCACTTTTCTTTTCAAGCCTTTCAATTATGAACCTATTTTTGCACAAATCATACCCTTGTCCTTTTTTAATTTCTCATATTCCAGACACATATTCCTGACATTCCATAAGTGGAACAATTATGTGTCTATGAACACAATAGAATGTCTTCAGATTTGGTTCATATGATTATCTGTTAATAAAATTAAAAAGGAGCTTACCTGAGAATAGCTGTTTGGTGGGGGCAGAGATCTGGGCTTTCTTAGTGACGCGGTAGGCATGATCAGGAGTGCCGGACCGACGGGAGGTGCAGAAACCCGGAACCTTCTGCACACCTTCAGGGAGGGAAGGCAACTGCAACACCCGCAAAACATCTATCGGATCTGTAGAAGTGAAAGAGTTGTTATTATTAGAATAAGAAAGTGCAATAAGACTTCATGATATATGATTATGCATTCATATTAACAGTTTCTGTTCATTTAGATCCAGAAAGAATCAATAGCATATAACAAGATAAATACACTTGTTTCTGTGAACACCATTTTACACAGTTTAAACAGATGTTGAATCCTTCAACAGGCCCCACACAGACAGGTTTTAAAATTTTATGTCTGTTTCCATCTTCCTATTGCTCTTAGCAGCTCTGTTGCTTTTTATGGGATTCATGTGAATCCTGATGCCATCTGTTCAAACCCACAAAGTGTACTACATTATTAACTGTCTAAACCTATGTTAAACTCTTGAACAAGTCTTAATGTAGTTGCAATACGTATTTGAGGTTAAACATGTTTGGCTCTGTCTCCATACACTCATTCTAGGGCTTGACAAATCTCTCATGTCCTTTCATTTCAGTTCTGGCACTTTCCTCTGAGGCTCTGCCAGTATTTTTGGTTCCTATAACCACACTGACCAAAATATGGTCTGTGCAGTTACCACAATGAGTAGTTAAGTCATTTTGTATTTAGCAACTAGCATATTCATATTACAGACCATAAATAAGGAATTCTACTTATGTAAACTAATTAGGATGCGAGTACATGTTAGCTAATAATATAAAAAATAGGAAGACAGTTGTTCGTAAGAGAGCAGTGAACAATACTGTAAGGAAACAGGCTAAAAGAGGTTCAAGAGGACAGGAATACCCTAAACAGGGCTTCTAGCTAAAATGCAATGCTTCCTTTATTCTCAAAAGGTGAACCTATTGAAATCCTGGGAGAAAGAGATGAACAAGAAAGAGAAAGTCTCTGGTCACTGTATCGGTTACCAGAAGAGACAACATGCACAATGTATGGCACTGTTTGAGACCTCAACCACAGCACTATATATGTCCACTGGCCCTTCTCAGCTAATTTGGATAAAATGGAAGGGAGAAAAAAACATTTCCCAAATTACAAATAAGGGCAAGCACAAATTAAATAAGATGCTTTAGGTAAAACAGCACAAAAACAGAGAATGAAAACTCTATATATCATAGAATTAGGTCAAAAAACGTAATTTTGACTATAGAATTCTGAAATACTGATTTAAAACCAAAACGTATACATTATTTTGAATATAACTAAATGAACACTTATCATTCCTCCAAATTAAAAAAAAAATCACTCTCTATCAATATAGCTGTCAGTGGACACTAGACAAAATCTCAAAATAGATTAATCAGCTGATTAATCAACCTAAATTGGTCTGTTACGACTGCTGAGCATGCATTTATTACAGAAGACATTATTGCTTCTATTGCATCTATCAAACACCAACACTGAATAGAGAATAATAAATGTTTTGCACATGGTAAACATGTCCTTGAATGTCTGCAATCAAGAGTCACTATATGCTCTCGCAGTGCATTCACACAAACAAACACTGTGTGCTCACACAGTCTGCAAACACAGGAACAGACAATGGCTCTCAAAGAATAAGACCTAGAACCAACATTCCCAACAGTAACTCATTAGCAGTCAAGGTGACCCCAACATTTCTAAACAAACTTCCACCACCAACTCTGTCATGACACTGTAATGTAGCTGAAAGAACATTCCAGTAGATCTTCTTTTCTTTTGACCTTTGGTGTCTTCTTGTGAGTTGTGCTAAATACCAGTGAGACATACTACCTGACACATTGACCCTTTCAACTCCCACCTTTACTGTCTCACAAAGATGCCCTTGTTTTGAGCAAGATGGTTAGACTGGAGGACTATGAAGAAGATGGAGAAGAGGTTCTACATTTCTGAACAGATGAGGAAGAGACACCTGCAACAAACTGTAAAAACAAACCGCAAACAGCTTCAACTTCAAAAGATGCAAAAGACATAAGATAGAAGATTAATCCTTCAAACTGTCTGGATCTGTCTCCCAGTCTCGTTTTCTCTTCCCGCCAACCGCAGTAGTTAGGCGTGCATGTATAGGCTTGTCTAGAGGTTATAATTTAGATCATGGCTCTCTGTATTTATGATTTATTTATAATATGCAGACAGCTATGCCATCATACCAGCTCCTGGCATAATATGGGGTTACAGAGACATATATATCAAACGACTATTTAATGTTCACAGATTGCCAAGTGTGTCAGTGTGGTTGAAGGTTTCTTGTTCTTGATGAAAGGTTTAATTCTAAAAAAATCCATGGCTGACACAAGCACATTAGCCTGACTACTGATGCTTGCCACTAAGTGAATAAAGGGTCTTCTTGACAAATAGTAGTACTGTAGTACTTTTAATGACATAAACACGGGATTTTTAAAATGATTTATGCACAAACAAACAGTAATCTACTTCTAAACAACAGCCTGTTATTCTCAAAGCCTAGAGATGAAGGGACCTGGAATGCCAGCTAAGAACTGCATTAGAACATGCACTGCATAAACAGAAGACCATAAACAGAAGATTACACATTATAATTCTATACTATATATATTTTTATATATATTCTATGCTAACGTGTTCTTGGTCTAGGTGGCTCAGTATGAGTCAGTGTGGTGTACAGTGCGCCTCTGCTTACCACTGCCAGGATGGATAAACTGACCGCACGGCCACTATATTAAACATCATGTAAACTAAAAAAGATTGAGCGTTTATACAGACTCCCCACAGTTACTGTATACACCCATCACTGTAAACCAAAGTATACATTACTCAGAGAAAAATGAATATAATTAACTAAGAATACTCAAACTAAATGCCTATTAATAGCAATCCAAGACAATATGGTTAGCAAAACATTCTGAATCTGTCTTAAATTTGGTTACTGGCAAATAGCTTGGACAACTTTATATTCTGTTAAGCACAGAAGTGTGAAAACAGATAACTTCCATCAGCTGTAAAGATGCAACCAAACATTGAGAACTACAATCATAAAACACACAAAAAAGTTTAAATTCTCCGAGACATGTTAATAAAAAATAAGACAGACTAAAAGATGAGGGTGCTTATTATGTGCTTAGCGAATCCTTCAGATGTGGTGCTGTTGAGCTGAAAGGCTTGAGCATGTGTTGGGCCCTCTTGTGGTGAGCTGTCTGCATTCCCAAAAAAACTATTTTAAACTAACCTTGAAATACTGAAATTTTCTGATAAATAAAACCTGCTGCAACAATCCTGGTAAAGACATTTTCACTGCAATTTCCATTTTTAAGATTTTTTTTCTAGAATAATCAGCCACATGTTGCAATGAAGCAAGTCTGGAAGAAAGATCTAGTGATCTATTTAAGGTAATAATGGCTCAAACATTACACTCTTAAAAATAAATGTTCTATTTTGGAAACATCAGTGAAAACATTCCATTCCACAAAAAGTTTTTCAGATTATTAAAATGTTCATTAGGAAAAAAATGGAACCTGAAAGGTTCTTTGAGAAAGTAAAATGGATCTTCTATGGTGAGGGTGTGAAAACCACCTACTGAAACATTTATTTTTAACATAGTATGCCAACTTCCTATAATCTTGTTAGGTTACAACACAACCCTTTCCAAAAAGATTGTGTGGAGTGAACCTTGAAGCCATGATGACTATCTATCTCTCTAGACATACCGCAAAACTGTGCTTCTTCAACCAAAGGAACTGTTTTGTTGTCAACAGAGCCATTTGTGGAAGTGCGAGGCTTCTGGAGGCCTGTTGCGGTTAGAGTGTGAAAAGGTTTCTATGGCTGGAGTGAATCACTAGGGTTCATTTTGTCTCATTTATGGGAGAAGAATGGTAAAGAAATGGTTGCACAGAGCAAAAAGCACCAAGAAAACAAACAGCACAGCTCACTACAACAATGAACTTGAGGTATCATCCATGTACTAATGAGAAGTTTAATACCAAGTATGCACAATAGTAGCACAATAGTAGTAGTGACGCACCTATTAAACTCTTCGGGCCTTATATTTCCAAGGTACTTCATGACAAGAGTAAAATAGCACAATGACATTCATGAAACTGTCAGGAATGAAGGACACACCCGTGAGGACAGTCTTTTATCACGTGCTACGAACATACACTTGAATATTCTGGGCATTTCCTTCACACACAGTGGCTCCATTCAGTCCTCATCGCTGCATTTGGTTGAGGGTGTTTTGGTTAACATAAGTGAGACAGACCGTTCTTTGAGAGTGCTGCCTTTGAAATGAGTTAAATAATGTTAAATAAATATTCCCCACCTTAAAATCACTGCGCTCTTAAAAGTCTGTCTGCTGTCTCAAATTTAACAATATGGAACAGTGATGACCACTTAAAGGTGATTAGCAGATATAAATGGACTTGAACTTAAAACTAAATAGTAGCTTGGATTGGATAACATTTTGAAGTTCACAGTTTTCAACAATCTGGTTTCTGGTATTAAAAATAATAGATGCTTTTGAACCAGCAACACCAGGCTGTGGAATATTCACAGTGCAACATTCACTGGCCTAAAACTGGCATACTGTGGAAAATTCTTCAGGTGTAATAGTCGTGTGCGTTTACACAAATATCACTGAGCTCACACACGGAGACACTAACTCATTCACTACTTTTCTGTGAACCACAGGGCGGAATAATAACCTACTCATACGAGGCACAAATATTCAGACTTCCTCCAAACACACAAGGGAGGGAAAGGGGAGAAAAAAGCGATCAAATCAGAAACCTGGAATTACATTACGCCTGAGAACGTTAGTGCGCGCTATCATCTAAAATATCGTTTTGTTGCTCACTCTTTCATTAAACCAGAAGCTTCAGCACATTAAATATAAATTAAATCTGGTGTGAAAATGTGCTTTATCTAATTATGTGCTTCTACTTACAGTAACAGAAACGTCTTTGGAAATGCGGTAGACTCTCTAGCGCCACTCACTGACTAGTGGCGAACGCTAGAAGCGCAGCTGACCATTTGTGTATAAAATAACGTTAATTGAAAAAATAACGTGTGGGGTAAATGAAATAATCTTCTGATTAAATACAACATGGATTCGTATTATAAATAATAATAATAATAATAAAACAAAGTAAAACATAAACATAATAAAAACAATTCAGAGCAAATTCAGCTGAGTTCAAATAATGTCCAGTCAGCCAGTCATTATGAAAAAAACAAACTCGACAGTGATTAGGACATTGCCGCGAATGTCTTAGAACACTATAAAGGGAGTGTTTATATAGGGTATAAATTAACGAACAAACCAAAAAGTATCAAAATAATTGATTTTTAAAAATATTTTAAAGAAACCGCGAAGAGACTGAATATAGGAGCACAGCTAGTAACGCTCCGGAGACGCAGTCAGTTAGTGTTGCTAGGAGCAACGGTTATTATTCAAAAATATTTGAGCGCTAAATGCCAAGACTGACCAATCAGAATCAAGCATTCCAGCCATTTAATTTACAAAAGCAATAATAAAAACAATTAATGAAAATGTAAAAATGTAACCAAAAAATTAACTATATGTTTTGAATTTACGTTACGATTAATGTTCGTTGTTAGCGCTAATAACGAATATCAACTCAAGGTGCTGTGCGCCGAAATTAAGTTCGAACCAGGATGTGAAACCTGTCAGTGAAAGCACCGTCCTATCCTATGCCCCCGTCTGGGATGCCACATAATGTGTGCCAACGCGGCCTGGAGCTCAACTCAGGAGCCTATATTTATTTTGTGCATATTTCAGCTCTTGAAAATTCTGACAGGATGAAAAAACAATGTCAGTTTAAGGGAGGTAAACCAACTTTTATCCTGGTAATGTTAGCTCACCAAACGTGACAGTTAGATCCAAAAGGATGTATCATAATTAAAAGTATAAATCAATGAACTGAAATCACTTTATCTGAAAATACGTTAGCAAACAATTTCAAGCAGCATCTTGGAAACACAAATACACGATCACCTGCGTAATCTCGTGGATTAGCCTGCGTTACCTGGCGTGCGTAAAAGCGCATCAAAACGCACTGTTGCGCAAAATGCCTCAATACATAAATCATATTACAGTTTCTTTTATCAAAGAAGGCACCCAAACAGAAAAAGCAAAATGCTCACCTGCTTGTGCCAAAGTAAGGCACAGGAGGAGCACGAACGAGGTCTCCATGCACCACGGCCTCCGCTTCTTCCGAATATCCATAGTTCCCAAGTTATTTGACCGGTTTGGTTGGACTACAAGGCAGGACAGTTTCAAATTAGCTTTTTCGTTCTTTCCACATCAACTTGGTGCGCCTAAAGAGGTCTTGAAACGCACACCCACCTTGTTCTTCAATAAGTTATCTGTGTTATGTACAAAACTTAAATAAAAAGAAGGGAACGGGTAATAAATATGTAGTTTTACAGCTTGAAACCCCTAATGCTAGAGCCCCATTGAGTCTGAGTGAACAGAAAAGCGGAGAGAGCAGAGAGAGGCTTCAAATCACTCTCGCTCAATCTCTCTCTTTCTCTCTCCCTCTTCTTACTTTCTCCCACGAAATGCGAGGGAGCGTGTGTGTGTGTGTGCGTGAGGGGAGAGAGAGAGTGAATGAGAGGGTAGAGAGCAAAAAAAAAAGAGGGAGGGAAATGCATGCATACGGACTTCTGCGGCTTTCTACACGTTCGTTACGTGTAAGTTCAAGAACATCTGAAAGGATCTATATGGCCCAAAATATATGTATTCATCAAATGAGATGTTTGATGTTGACGTGCCAGCGATTGGCATGTAGTTCACTTAGTTTATTTCTCTCTATTTATTTCTGTTTCACAGCTGAACCATGTAGGACCGATGGGTCCGTAGGCATGAAGAATTTCAGCCGCCAATCAGATCCTTATCCGCTCGTGACGTCACGTGCCCTCTTCCCCATGCTCTTCCCTCCCTTTTGATGTCTCGGTCCAACTCGTTTACTCAAATTAAATGACCACGCCAGCAGATATGGAACGAAATCAACGTTTAGCCTTGTCAGCAAAACTTCATTTCGGTTAATCGTACACCTTTACTAAAAAAATGTTTCTTGTATGCGAAATATCAATGGCCTTCAGGCCGACTACTTTTTCTGTCAGTGGTTTATGGCGCGCAATTGCTGAGACTCCTCTCGCGCAAAATCTTTTGGCGCCTCTGAAAACACTTAACAATGTTAAACAAGATTCATCTATCATAAAGACGCGGAAACAACACGCAAACGTTTTTGTGACTTAATTCTGATGTTACAAAAGATTTCTATTTTAGGTAAATGCTGTTCTTCTAAACTTTCTATTCATCATAGAAACCTGAAAACAATCTCCTCAGCTGTTTTCAACATATTAACAATTATAATTAATTAAGTTTTTTGAGCAGCAAATCAGAATATTAGAATGATTTCTGAAGGATCATGTGACTGGAGTATTGATGCTAAAAATTCATCTTTGAAATCACAGGAATAAATTACATATTAAACTATATTCAAACAGAAAACAGTACAAATATTTCAGAATTTTACCATTTTTGCTGTACTTTGGATCAAATAAATGCAGGCTTGGTGAGCAGAAGAGACTTCTTTAAAAAAACATAAAAAAATATGACTGGCAGTGTATACGGTGTTAAGTATAATATTTGTTTTAAGTAGTTAATATATAAAAGTCATAGCCCTATAAGCAGACCTTTTAAGTTTTTTGTTTAAGTGACAAAAGTCAGAAAGCAGTGATTAAATGTAATTATGTGCTCGCTCCCATTTGATCTCTGATACACCAAAGAAACCGGTTCATTTTGATGTTCCTCCTTTCCTTCTTTTCTCTCATTACCTCTTATAGATGCAGCAAACTGCAGTTCTTCAGAGTAAGGGATAAAAAAAGAAACCCAGTCATTTATTTAGATTATGTGTTATCTTAAGCTCCTAGGCTTTTGAAGAAACAACCCTTATAATAAGTCTCTGGTTACTCAAATGAGAAAAAAAACGTTACTCATGGTTGCCATTGATTGGTAATAAAATTCCATACTGTCACCAATCACAATATGAGCTGCACTGTGCTCTTTTATGAATATAATAACTCCTATCAATATTTTTAAGAGCTGATGAGAGATTTTCCCTCCAGGGAAATTCTACTTTGCAAGAAAAAATGAATCAAATTAGTGCTTCTTATGTCTTGTGGCTCATTATGGCCTAAAGGAGACAATCCATAAACAATCATGGCATCCGTTTTTGTAAGGCCTCTGGCTGGTGCACACTAGCGTTCCTAAAATAAAACAGTATAATCATACACTTTAAATCTGTGGTGTTCCCATTGACTCGGAGAGGCCAGAGGAGAGTGTGAGAAAGAATAAAGGTATTTTTGAAAATGTGAGAAAAGATCATGGAAAATGAGGGATGTGGGTGGAAAGTGAAAATCAGGTGTACTATGCTATTTCACTGCTGAAGATAAAATGTAATGCAGTACTTAAATTCCTTTTGCACAAACCAATCATAAGTAGCATGGATATATTTGTAGCAACAGCCAAAAATGGGTCAAAATTATTCATTTTTCTTTTATGCAAAAAATCATTAGGATATTAAGTAAAGATCATATTCCTAGATATTTTGTAAGCTTCCTACCACAAATATATGAAAACGTATTTTTTGCTTAGTAATATGCATTGCTAAAAATTTTATTTTGACAACTTTAAAGGCAGTTTTCTCAGGATTTTGATTTTTTGCACCATCAGATTCTAGATTTTCAAATAGTTGTATCTCGGCCAAATATTGTCCTATCCTAACAAACCATACATCAATGGAAAGCTTATTTATTCAGCTTATTCAGATAATGTATAAATCTCATTTAAAAAATTGGCCCTTATGACTGGTTTTTTGGTCCAGGGTCACAAATTTGTCCAAAACTAAAAGAATAAATTCTAAAATAATAAATAAATTAAAAATATATAATATATAAGTACATTTTTTATCAATACAAAAATACATTTATAAATACATTTACATTTATAAATAAATAAACTATATAATAAAATTTTGGTCGTGTGGAAATGCAGATTGAAATTATTTATTTTTTTATTTATATATATATATTTTTAAATTAGCATTGATGCTAAACCTAACTGCAAGGCCTGATGTGCTGAGTAGGATAAAAACTACCTTCAGTTTTCACAATTACAGCATTTAGGGAAAAAAGGAAACTCTCTAAAATGACATTAAACAATTACATTTTTTGAAACGCCTACTGCTTGCCTGTCTGAAACCATGTGAACACAGACATTGAAAACATATAAAAAACAAGCAGAGGTTGGCGTACAGGTGAACACAGACCTTGAAAAGGTACAAAAAATACAGCTGGGTTGAAATGGCCTGAGACCAGTTTACATCCAGAGAAACACTGAAGCACAACTTCAGCTCAAACACTGCAAAGTACCTTGAGAACATCCACATAAATAGACGCCTGACATAATGTCTTGGCATTTGTGCAAACCATTTAATGATAAAACTAGAAAGCAAAAAGGTAAAAAGCCATTCAGAAATCCTTAAGACAGATGTTTCCCACCTTGAGCGAATACAGCTGTTGGGATTAATACAGCCTACTAATTTGTCCACAGTAATTTCAGGCTTTGGCGTTAGGCCGCTAGCCACGCGGTTGTGTAGGTTTCGGTTGGCCACCCATGCTAACAGACTTTATGACAACATCTAAGATTCGCCGCACGTGTGAAAAAATGAATTATCTCCCGATAGGGCTACGTGCTGGGCACGGAGCAGTTCAAGGGGGGGCACACGAAAGCAAACTCAAGTTTTCCTTGGAGACAGACACGGCAAGTGCTTGCGGAAAGCCTGGTTATTTCCAAAATGGGGACCTTGTAATTACAATAAAGCGACCAGATTATATTGCAGACTTCCTTAAAAAAGTCTGTATTTTACTGGGCAGGGCTGCAAACCACGCACACACACCCTAGCCCACTACAACACACCAAAATAGATCGGGAAGGGGGGGAGGAAATAGATTGGCATGTGTATATTTGTGTGAGCGTGTTTGTGAGGAAATGGACTGGGTTGGTACAGGGTTACAGCGGGAGCATTGAAACAAAAATTGCCTATGTATGTACCTCTGTATTATGCTACACAGAGCTCCTAGTAAGTAGAGACCCAGATGTAAGAGTGCAAAATGAAAGAGCGAAAGAGAATGGCTCAGTGATTTTGGATGCTGGACTCATATACGCCCATATGGGAAGGGTGAGACCGAAGGTCTCAAATGAAGCAAGCTTAATGCCAGCTTGTATGTAAGAGCCATATTAAAGCATCAGCTGTGCTAGTAAGAGTTTAAAGCAACAAATAAATGTTTGTTTGTTTGCTGCACAGACTATAATAGCATGTGTGAGCGTGTGAACACTGACATAAGCGCTCAGCTTGACTCATTTTTTTCAGATTTTCTAAATGTGGCTGCTGAATGCGCCTCAGATCATTTAGCACAATTATGCATCATTAAGCCATTTACTTCAGCTTATTCAGTCGCTGACTATACAACGGATACTTATAATGGAACATACACTGACAGCTCATGTAATGGACATTTCAGAACAGATATGCTACAGTTTCACCAAGAAAACAATGAGATTAAATGGAGTACAAAAGGAGTTTAACTAATTTCATTCACCTCAGGTTTTCTTCTTGGGAAAAAGACTCAAGTCTCTTGTGGTGTTCGAGAAGAGATCTTAAACTGTGCCCAGATGTGCTAAAATGTCTGCAACCAAAAGTCAGAGATCATATTTGAACTCATATTTCTCATCACATGTTTAAAAGGCCAATACTACCAAGTTTTCAAACAGTAAGATTTTTAATGTTTTTTTTTTAAGAAAAAAGCAATAAAAGTAAAAAGCAAAAGCAGTAATATGTAAAATATTTTTACTATTTAAAATAACTTTTTCTATTTGAATATATTTTAAAATGAATTTTATTCCTGTGATCAAACAAAATTTTCAGCATCATTACTCCAGTTAAATTTATTTTTTACTTTTTTATTTTTTTGGGAAATAAATTATAGAAATTAATACTTTTATTTAGCAAAAATGCTTTAAACTGATGAAAAGTGATGACACTGACATTTACAATGTTACAAAAGATTTATATTTCAGATAAATTCAGTTTTTCTGAACTTTCTTTTCATCAGTGAAATCTGAAAAAAATCTACTCAGCTGTTTTCAACATCATTTTTATTTATTTATGTATTTATTTATTTTTTTAGCAAATCAGAATATTAAAATGATTTCTGAAGAATTATGTGACTGGAGTAATGATGCTAAAATTCAGCTTTGAAATCACAAGAATAAATTACATTTTAAAATATATTCAAATAGAAAACATAAATTTTTAATAGTAAATATATTTCCAGATTGTACTTTTTTTGCTGTTCTTTGAATCAAATAAATGCAGGCGCAGAAGAGACTTCTTTCTAAAAAAACATTAAAAATCTTACTGTTCAAAAACTTTTGACTGGTAGTGTATGTATGTACATTTATTCAAAACAGGTGAAACAGGCAAGTGTGGGAGGAAGATGGAGAAGAGAATGACTGAAAATGGCTATGGAAAGAGATGATGTGAACAGAGAGAGAACAGGTACTGAACTATTTGAGAACTCACGGAAAACTTCACGGAGGGAAAAAAATCACTGGAATGAATAGGGAAGGTAAGGGGGGTCCGATGGCATGCAGCAGGAGAGAGGGAATGAATGAGGGCTATTGATGGAGAGAGAGAGAGAGGGATCAAACAGTATTTACCCAGAGAGAGAGAGAGAGAGAGAGAGAGAGAGGGTATGAGCCGAAGGGAGGAGGGAGGAGGTCAATTCATGTGACCCACTGACTGAAGTGGAAATGTGGGGACATACTGATGAGTCAAGGGAAGAGACGGTGATGCAGAGGACAGAGAGAGAGGATGTCATGAAAATTTCCTGGATGCAGTAGCAAATTGCATTACAAAATCTAATTTGAAACATGGCAGTAAAAGAGAAAAATCAACTGTTTTATACTTCTATATATGCACTGCCATTCAAAAGTTTGGGATCAGTAAGACTTGTCAATTTTTAAAAAGAAGTCTTATGCTTATCAAGGCTGCATTTATTTGATAAAAAAAATACAGAAAAAACAGTAATATTGTGAAATGTTATTTCAATATAAAACAATTGTTTCTATTTTAATATACTTTAAAATATGATTTATTCTTGCGTTGCAAAGCTGAATTTTCATCAGGCATTACTCCAGTCTTAGGTGTCACGTCATCCTTCAGAAATCATTCTAATATGCTGATGTATTATTACAAAGATCTATGTTGGCAACAGCTGTGCTACCATTTTTTTCAGGATTCTTTGATGAACAAAAAGTTAAAAAGAACAGCATTTATTAAATATATAAATTAACATATTAATATATAAATTTAATATAAATATTTTTTAACAATGTAAGTCTTTGCCATCACTTTATGCATCAAATTAACATATCCTTTCTGAATAAAACTATTAATTTCTTAATTACTGTTAATTAATTACTGACCGCAAAGTTTTGAACAGTAGTATATATTGTTCGAAAATTTTAAATAAATGCTGTTCTTTTTAATGTTTTATTCATCATAGAATCCTGAAAAAAGTATTGCACGTTCCAACAAAATATTAAGCAGCACAACCGCTCCAGCATTAATGATAAATCTGCATATTAAAATGATTTCTGAAGGGTCATGTAACACTGAAGACTGGAGTAATGATGCTGAAAATTCAGCTTTGCATCACAGGAATAAATGAGATTTTGATGAATATTAACATAGAAAAACTTTATTTTACATTGTAATAATATTTTACAATTTTTTCAACTGTATTTTCAAAAATAGCTTCAAATCTGTCTTTTGAACAGGTCCAGGCTAAATCCGCATTATTTTGGAGGAAAATCTGTGGAACAGATTTAAACATAGTAAAATGTGTTAACATGAGCTGGAAGTGTATTCATATCAAACAAGATATTAAATGAAGGGATAGTTCACTCAAAAATGTAAGTTTGCAAAAAATGTACCCTCAGGCCATCCAAGATGCAGATGAGTTTGTTTCTGCAGCATTTCATCACTTGCTCACCAGTGGATCCTCTGCAGTAAATGGGTGCCATCAGAATGAGAGTCCAAACAGCTGATAAAAACATCACAATAATCCACAAGTAATCCACACCACTCCAGTCCATCAATTAACATATTGAAAAGCTGTGTGTTTGTAAGGAACAAATCTGTCAAGATGTTTTTAACTTTAAATCACTGCTCCCAGCTAAAATACGAGGCATCTATAATAATATTGCCTTCTCCAGTAAAAAAGTCACCTTATCTTTATCAGGGGTGAAATATACACAGATCAAGCACCAGTTACAAGCAAAAACAGTCCAAAACAGCTCTAAATAAATATGTGGCAGGATTTTGATGTGAGAGGACAATAGATGGACTTTTTCACTAAAGGAAAGGGTTATTATGGATTATATATTTGGCTTGTATTTGGACTTGTATTTTGGCCAGAAGTTTAAAGACAAGACAGTTTAAAGTTAAAATGTCTTAATAATGGATTTGTTTATTTAGGACCAAATGATAAATTAATGATTAGCATTCTAATGAATCATAAATCAGTGGCATTTCTGTGGGTTCAGATCAATGTTGGTCTGCTTATGGGGTTCTATTGTGGTTGGGATGCTGCCTTAGAAGGTAGCTGCTGATTTAGGCAGTAGACAGCAAGGCAGCTGGCAGGAGTTTGGAATAGAGTGTACATGTCATTTAGCAGAAAGTTTTACAAAAACAACATGCAATTTCCAGAACACTAATTGCAGGAAAAACCCTCCAGGATCAGCCTAGAGCTGCATGGGTCAGTCATGCACAATGATGAATGTGATGATCTATGGACAACTAGTTAGCAGCTAGCTTCATAATCATTACAAAACTTCAAATTTTGTTTTGCATTTCATCTTAAGAAAGAAAAACAATGTATACTACCTTTTTCTCTACAGGAAAATAGGCATTTTTTCATACTTTTATTCAGCAAGGATGCAGTAAATTGATCAAAAGTGACAGTAAAGACATTTATAGTGCTACAAAAGATTTCTATTTAAATATTCTATTGAACTTTTTATTCATTAGATTTTCTCTAATGAATAAAAAGTTCAGTAGAATATTAAATAAATAGTATCTCCATTTCCACAAACATATGAAGCAGCACAACTGTTTTCAACACTGACAATAATAAGAAATGTTTCTTGAGCAGCAAATCAGCATATTAGAATCATTTTTGAAGGATCATGTGACACTGAACACTAAAGTAATGTGAAAAAAACAAACAAAATAAACTAACTGAAATTAAATTAAATATAAAAGTAAATTTATTTTTATTGCGGTTAGTTGCCATATATATCAGACATATAATTAAAAAAACAAAAAACAAAACGGAATTATTACAAATGTAACAAAAATTTGAATGAAAACAGAAATTATGAAAATAATCTAAAAAGTACATTTTAAGTGTTCATGTTTTTTAAATAAGTCTTTTCTGCTCACCAAGCCAAATATTTTTAACACTTTTCTATTTAAAATGTTTTCAAATTTATTTTATTTCTGTGATTTTAAAGTTATATTTTTAGCATCATTACTTCAGTCACATGATCCTTCAGAAATCATTCTTATATTCTGATTTGCTGCTCAAAAAACATGAATTATTGTGACACTGAAGACTAAAGACTAAAGAAGAGTAATTATGCTAAAAATGTAGCTTTGATCACAGGAATAAATTACATTTTAAAATACATTCAAACAGAAAGCAGTTATTTTAAACTGTAAAAATATTTCACAATATTACTGTTTTTGCTGTATTTTGAATAAAATAAATGCAGGCTTGGTGAAAGTAAAAAAAAACATTACAAATCTTACTGTTCAAAAACATTTGACTGGTAGTGTATCTTAAAATAAAATAATGTAAAACATCAAAAATGTAAATAAATAATATTAAATAACAATGATAATAATACAATATATTGCTGTATATTTTCATATTTATTAATTCAATATATTTTATTTTTTATTAAAATCATGAAAAAATAATACTAGCTCAAAATTTTTGAACAGGTATATTCTTAGTGATGACTTAGTGAAGTTGTAGGACCCTTAAAGGAGAAGTCCACTTCCAGAACAACAATTTACAAATAATTTACTCACCCATTTGTCATCCAAGATGTTCATGTCTTTCTTTCTTCAGTCAAAAAGAAATTATGTTTTTTGAGGAAAACATTTCAGCATGTTTCTACATCTAATGGACTGATATGGTGCCCCGATTTTGAACTTTCAAAATGCAGTTTAAATGCAGCTTGAAACTATCCCAAATGTGGTTGTAAACGATCCCAGCCAAGAAAGAAGGGTCTTATCTAGCGTAACGATCGGTTATTTTATTAAAAATAATACAATTTATATACTTTTTAATGCCAAACGCTCGTCTTGTCTTACTCTGCCTGGACTGTTTTTGTTCCAGTTCATGACAGTTAGGGAATGTCAAAAAACTCCCATCTCATGTTCTCCCTCAACTTCAAAATAGCCCTATATCGCTGTTTTACCTTTTTTGTTAAGGGTGTTTGATCTTATCTGCATGTTCACTTTGCAAAGACTGGGTCGGTACTTCTGCAGTGATGTAGGATGATTTTGAAATGATTTTTGAAGTTGAGGGAGAAAATACGATTGGAGTTTTTCGACATACCCTACCTGTCTTGAGCCAGAATACACAGAGTTCAGGGAGAGAAAGACAAGACGAGCATTTGAGATTAAAAAGAATTTAAATTGTACTGAAAATAAAATAACAGATTCTTTCGCTGGGTAAGACCCTTCTTCCTCGGCTGGGATCTAATACAGCAGAATTTGGGATCGTTTGAAGCCACATTTAAACTGCATTTTGGAAGTTCAAAATCGGGGCACCATATCAGTCCATTATATGGAGAAAAATGCAGAAACGTTTTCCTTAAAAAACATAATTTCTTTATGACTGAAGAAAGAAAGACATGAACATCTTTGATGACAAGGGGGTGAGTACATTATATGTGAATCTTTGTTTTGGAAGTGGACTTCTCCTTTAAGGCATCAATCATTCTCAGTGTTTCTGCATCTACAGAGCTGGTAAAGACAAACGTCTTAGCGTTACACTCTGCTCTACAGCATGTGTGAAACAACAGGTCTGTTTGTCAAGCCTGATCTGAACACATCAGCTTGAGGTGTCTGCGGCACAGACCATCCACACACTGTACCGTAATAATGCAGCTTTGTAGCTGGACTACAGCTTAAGGTGAGTAGAAGAGCCTCACAATGAGACATGCACTGCAGGGGGAGGATGAGGAGGAGAGGGAATGTACCACTTGGGTGTTGAGGAAGGGGGTGGGGTGGCCGGGGTAAAAGCCCAGAGAACAGAGGGGTCTTTTGTGAGGCAGGAAGGGAGAGACACACAGAGAGCCATAGGTACAGTACAGGCCTGATGGGAGTGGAGAGAGAAGGACAGATTGAGAAGTAGAGAGAGACGCAAGGAGGGTGGCCTTAAGACAACCAAACTTTAACATTTAGGTTCTACAATATGTAGATTTATACTGAACAAACCAAAAAAGATATGGTTTATTGTGAATAAACTCAAAGTGCTCTAAAGTGTTGGCTAGGCTACCACCAACTGTGCCATCACATTTTGTTGATGTGCAAGAGTTACATGATATATACGGTCATTTATTTGATCAAAAATACTGTAAAAACAGTGATATTGTAAAACATTATTACAATTCAAAATAACTGTTTTCTATGTGAATATATTGTAAAATGTAATTTATTTCTGTGATCAAAGCTGAATTTTCAGCACAATTACTCCAATCTTCAGTGTCACATGATCCTTTAGAAATCTGCTCAAGAAACATTTCAGATTATTATCATTGTTGAAAACAGTTGTGCTGCCCAATAGTTTTTCATTTTTTTCAGGATTCTTTGATTAAAGTTCAAAACAACAGCATTTATTTGAAATAGAAATAGTTTTGCAACATTAAAGATCTTTACTGTCACTTTTTATCCGTTTAATGCATCCTTGTTGAATAAATTGATTTTTTTTTTTCAAGAAAAATAGTGTTATCTGGGAAACTAGGTCAAGTCCTACATAAGACAACAATTATACATTTTGAAGAAAAACTTGGCAGAAATACTAAACTAAAAAAAAAACATCACTTGCTCCAATGTAGTTCACTTTTCCAGTCATTACAACAGTTGACACAACAACATCTAGTGAGTGACATCATGAATAAACAAACACTGGATGACATGGAATAATAAACCCGACCCTTTCCCCTTATTATCTTTCTGTTTCTGATCCTTGCTTACCTTCTCTGATCATCTTACAAAATCAGTTTCATTTTATTTTCCACTTTTTTGTTTGATCAAATTGTAATAGCCGGACGCAAAATGACTCACTAAGCCTGCATTTATTTGATCCAAAGTACAGCAAAAACAGTAAGATTTTAACTGCTTCATATTTGAATATATTTTAAAATGTAATTTATTCCTGTGATTTCAAAGCTGAAATTTTAGCTTCATTTCTCTAGTCACATGATCCTTCAGAAATCATTCTAAAATTCTGATTTGCTGCTTTCTCTCTCTCTCTCTCTCTCTCTCTCTCTCTCTCTTATTACTATTATTGTTGGAAACAGCACAACAGCTGAGTACATTTTTTTTCAGATTTCTTTAATGAATAGAAAGTTCAGAAGAACAGCATTTATCTGAAGCAAAAATCTTTTGTAACATTATATAGTCTTCATCATCACTTTTGATCAATTTAAAACATCCTTGCTAAATAAAAGTATTAATTTCTATAATTTCTTTCTCTAAAAAAAAAGCTTTTATTTCAGATAAATGCTGATCTTTGGATCTTTCTATATATTGACAATAATAATAATATATTTTTTAACAGCAAATCAGCATATTAGAATGATTTCTGAAGGATCATGTGACACTGAAGACTGGAGTAATGATGCTAAAATTCAGCTTTGAAATCACAGGAATAAATCACATTTTAAAATATATTCAATTAGAAAACAGTTATTTTATATAATAAAAATATTTCTAAATTGTACTGTTTTTGCTGTACTTTGGATCAAATAAATGCAGGCTTAGTGAGCAGCAGAGACTTTTTTTAAAAAACATTAAAAATTTACTGTTCAAAAACCTTTGACTGGTAGTGTAATGACAAAATAAACAATACAATCTGTTAGGAAGTTCCATATTTTGCATCAGCAAGCGCATAAAATATTTGTTTTCAAGACACACACAAAAAAACATTGTATTCCTTTTTTTCCCCGGAAAATACCAAATTATAATGTTGGTTGCTATATCCTCATGCGCTTGTTTTCTTTTGCTCTCCAGCATGTTTACACAAGACAAAGAGAAAACTTTACATTTCTGAAAAAATGATCCTATAAGTAGAAGTATGTTTTTAAGAGAACAAAAGCCTTTGGACATCCTTACTGCCACACAGTGTCCTCAGACTGCAGCTTTTCTATAATTTAGTCAACAGCAAATATGCATTCCTCACTGCAACACAACCCAAACCAGATGCAAAACAATCACACATGTCAACAACTATAGAAAGACAATTCTTCTGCACAGATCTGAATGGTAAAAATATAAACAAAATAATACACATAAACAAATATGTTCACAAGGACCCTAACAATTATAACAGATATACAATCAAACATAGGCTAAACTCTGTCATATAACCATCACATCATGTTGTAGCCAGTAGAATATTTAAGATTTGCAACCTTCCTTAGAAACATACAATATTTTTTTAAAGGTAAAAAATAAATATATTTCCGCATGCATTCGGTGCGTTGAATTTGAGCAACAAATGGACAGCAATAATAAAATCTACACTAACAACGGTAATGCATTTGTAACATTTAATTATATATGGCTAACATAAGGTCTGCTTTGCTGGGAAATGGCATGTTAAGGAACAGTAATGGTCATTAAAATTTAGCAGTGAGGTTTCTGTCCTGCATTCACCTCACACCACTGCTGGTCCAGCTGATAGGTGGAGCCGCCTTGTAATTTAACCGATAACTGAGTCGACGGTGTACTTGGCTATTTTAAGTTTATTAGAGCTCTAAATGCATTGTCATATTTCATAACAAATGCAAATGCATTTCAAAAGCATAAATTAAATTTTTTTGGCTTAACATGTAATGTAAACAAATCATCACCTCAACAATAAGCCATCTTTTTCACTCCCAACAATCAAATGACGACATAAAAAGGTAGAGTTAAGTGTAAAAAGGCTTGCTGTGCCTTATTGTAGTAGTGCGACGTGACATAAATAGCCGTTGTTGTAAACAAAACACAAGACCTAGGTTTTGGTGTCAGTTCTAGACCTGCAGAAAGTTTACTGCGCAAATATAACTGCGAAAATATGCTGCCCTCATCATTCTACTACAGAGGAGTCATTGTAAGAGCGCCACCTCACGGCGGATGGAGGAACTGCAGGCGCATCTCACACACGGGAAACGCGCTTTCGATAAAGCGCTGCTTCAAACCGACGCAGATTTAATATTAAACATTTTTTAATTTCATCGTACATACAGTACATTTTATGTACTCAATGCAGTGGTAAGTTATTAAGAAATTACATGTCCACACTATTAAAACGGACACTAAAACACGCTGAGGCACCTACTATTTGTCTGTTTTATAGCTTAACAGGTTCAGATTTTTCTAACGACGATTCTTTAGTCACGTCAGAAGTACGCATTAAATATATGAATTTGGATATTTGGACTACAGTTTATCTATTCTGTTTTTTTTCCCCTGCATGCGTGGCTTAGAATTTAGAAAAGAAGGGAGAAGGAAGTGAAGGAGGAGTTTAAGTTGAGGCAGAACGTCATTGGTACGTTCCAGGAGTGACGTTGCAGAAGCCCTCCCTCTAGCGGTCGCGCTGCAACACTGCAGCGCCAGCAGCGGCTCAGGGCCCGGGGGTCCTGCTGGACTGAAGAGCAAACCAACTCACCTCTGCGCCCGAGGGACCCCAAAACAACCTCACAAATCAAGAGTTCCTTTTAGTAATGACCGGGGAAGAACTAATCTAAAAATCAACAATATGGTTAAAAAAGAGAGAAGGGAATCAGAATTTGAGCCAAGGTTATTATAGTTAATAAATCCATAAAAATTGATACTTGAAATTAAATGTTAACTTTTTTCTTTTTACTGTGGCTATTTCCAAAGCAACATTTATCATTTTTATTTAGGTTAACAATGTATTTAAAAAAAAAAAAAAACTATATATTTATTTATAAATAAATATATATACATACATACACACACACACACACACACACACACATATATATATATACATATATATATATAATTATTATAAAAAAGTGTTTCTTGAGCAACAAATCAGCATAGTAGAATGATTTCTGAAGGATCATGTGACACTGAAGACAGGAGTAATGATGCTGAAAATATAGCTTTGATCACAGGAATAAAATACATGTTAAAATATATTAAAAAAGAAAGTAGTTATTTTAAATATATTTCACAATATTACTTCTTTTGCTGCATTTTGAATCAAATAAATGCAGGCTTGATGAGCAGAAGAGACTTCATTAAAAAAAAATATCTTACTGTTCAAAAAAAACTTTCGGCTGGTAATGTGTACAAAAAAATTCAAAATATTAAACTATAATAGCATCTTAATACTAATACAACAGTGATTTGAGCTTAAGTCACATGCCTATTAACATGTTTTGTTCATGTCTCAACATTAAGACTTTAGGCTATTTTTTTTTTTTAAAAGAGTCACCTGTGTCAACTAAAAGGATACTGCATAAAATGCAAGTAAATAAGTGAAAAATTCTTATTTAACCCTTTAACTGTCACTGTCCCCCTGTGGGACGCCTAAGTTTACTTCACCATATTACAAATAAATCCTAATGTAATCATGACAAACTATACATTGTTGGAAAGGAATAAGACTCCTAAAAAGACATTTTACCATATATTTGTTTACATATATTTATGTAGGAAAAGTAATAGATTAATATATGTCAAGAGTGCAACTTAAAAAAAAAAAAATCTACATCATAACATGAGTTCTGACCTTTTGTCACAAAAGACTTTCTTCATTGCCTTTTTTTTTTTATCTCAAAATTCATCCTTTGAAAGGCATTTCAAAATCAGACATTGCATTACCATGGAGAATGTACATTAAAATCATATTACAAAATGTTTTCATTCATGAATTATACAAATTTAAGCCTGGATTTTTATGTCTGTGTTCAAAAATGGGAGTGGCAGTTAAAGGGTTAAAAGCAAATAAATGTGAAAAATACTTTAAATTGTTTGCGACAAGGCAGGCAGATTGTGAAGAAGATAAAAAGCTCACACAAGCGTGCTGTATTAAAACCTTTACTTACACATGGTACATCCAACAAAAACAGATTCTGAATTAATGACAATAAAGCAAAAAGAAAGACATTTTTCCTTTCTCCACACTCAGTACAGTCAATCATTTCCACAACTGCCGGAGACAGATTAAAAACTAGACAAGAAAAAAAAATGAAGAGGGAAGGGCATGGGTGGGGGGGGAACGACCCCAAATAACAACAGTTTTGCACTAATACGTCAGGATACACAAAGCATAAGAAAAGAGCAGTCAGAAAACATAGTGAGAAGCAATTTTTTTTCCTTTTGGTGGGAGTAAATTATGAAAGCTCTTTCATATCAAGTCTGTAATCTCTTAAAGCCTCCCCTTAAACAATCACCATTTTCATAGGCCATCCATTTACAAATAAAAAATCGTCATCATATAGCCCTCCTTCAGCTGTACATCCGTCCAACATGATCCTGAACAGGTGAGTCTCACAAAAAAAAAAAAAAAAAAAAAAATGTCTGGGTCACAGAAATGCCTGTTTCCGCCACTGAAAAAAAAAATTAAATAAAAATTAAATGTTCTTCACATTTCTGACTCCTGACACATCAGAATTGTAAGATATAAACTTGCAATTCTCAGACATAAACCTGCAATTCTGATAAAATAAGGTCGCAATTCAAATAAAGTCAGAATTGTGAGATATATACACGCAATTGCAAGTTATGAAGTCTAGTTTTAAGGAGAAAGAAAAAGACTGATATGTTCTTAGAATAGTTAGTTTCTATCTCACAATTCTGACTTGTCTACTCACAATTGAGTATTATAAAATTACAACTGTGTGATAAAAACTCACAATGGCGAGAAAAAAAGTCACAATTGAGTTTATATCTTGCAATTGTGACTTCAGAACACGCAATTGTAAGTTTATATCTCAATTTTGAGGAAAAAAGTCAGAATTCCGAGATATAAACTTAATTCTGAGAAAAGTAAATTGAGTTTATTTCTCAGAATTGTGACTTTATAACAATTGCGGGTTTATATCTCAATTCTGAGAAAAGTCACAACTGTGAGTTTATCTTGCTATTCTGACTTTATTTCTCAGAATTGCAACTACTTCTCAGAATTGTGAGTTTGTCTTGCAATTGTGACTTTATAATATGCAATTGCGAGTTAATATCTCAATTCTCAGAAAAAAAGTCAGAACTACATGATAAACTCAATTCTGTGTTATGAAGTGTTATAAAGTCCCAATTGTGAGACAAATGCAATTCTGAGAAACAGTCAGAATTGCAACTTTATTTCTCAGAATTGCATTTATGTCTCACTTTATATGTATGACTTTATAACACGCAATTGTGAGTTTTTATCTTGCTTTTCTGACTATTTCGCAGAATTGCGATATTTCAGAATAGCAACTTTTTTTCTCAGAATTGCGACTTTATAACACGTAATTGCGAGTTTGTCTCAATTCTGAGAAAAAAAAGTCACAATTGAGAATTTATTTCTCAGAATTGCAACTATTTCTCCAGAACTGCGATCATTTCTCAGAATTACGACTTTATAACACGCAATTGCGAGTTTCTCTCTCAATTCTAGGAAAAAAAGGTCACAATTTTGAGTTTATATCTTGCTATTCTGACTTTATTTCTCAGAATTACCATCATTTCTCAGAATTGCGACTTTATAACATGCAATTGCAAGTTTGTCATTTCTGAGAAAAAAAAAAGAAGAGTCAGAATTGTGAGATGTAAACTCGCAATTCTTTGAAAAAAAAGTCAGAATTGTAAGATATAAACTCGCAATTCTGAGAATATCAGCAACTCTCAGAAATAAACTAAATTCTGAGAAATAAAGTCGCACTACCAAAGTCAGAATTGTGAGATAAAAAGTTGCAATTACCTTTAATTTTTTTTATTCGTGGCAGAAACGGGCTTCCATACATTACATCTCAAAATCAATAGGGATCTTATTAATGTAATAAATGCATCATTCCAATTATTATGCAATAATTTTGTGCGCAATGTGCAAAAAAGGTTCTTAAGGTAGCTTAATTGTACATTTCCTCCGTTTGATTTTGTGAAGCATGACCCACACACATTCTTGACAAGTTTTGTGCAATTCACCTGTTTGAACTTTCTTCACCTTCACAGCAAATGACTTCACTCGTATCTTATGAATCTCTCTCTCTCTTTACAGAAGCAAACATTCAGCGATAAACCACAAACGCAGATAAAAGCGAAATCAGCTCTCAGACGGTAACGTGCATAACCACTTCATTCTCAGGCAGAGATTAATTCAAGTTTGCACTGTGCATATTTCAGAGTGCCGCTCGGCATCAGATACGCAAACGGGAGGGCTTTCCCGCGTCTGACGAAAAAATTGCAGCAACAAGGCCTTAGAAGAGAGAAAAAAAAAAAAAAAAAAAAACAAAAACGCACTAACAGAACCCTCCGGATCTCTGACTCAGCTCTGTATAAATAGTTGCAATAGGGGCTCTGTTTAGTGATCGTCACAGTACACAGTCAACCAGTAGGGGTTAGTCGCTCCTCACACCTGTTTGGCAGTGCTGAATCAGTTCAGGTGCATCACGGGTAATTCAGGGGTTATGGTACAAAACCTGTGCAAGGCCTATGTTATTAGTTTTTATGAACCCTAGAGAGCCGTCAAAAGGTGAAATTATGAAAAAAGTAACAATTTTCAGGGAGAGAAATTAAAAGTGGACCCCAAAAGACAGGGAGGGTCGGCCACACGAACACACAAGCTCACAGCGTATGATCTGGATTAATATATAGTCAAGCGAAAGTCGATTATGGCAAACTGCAATCAAGTAATAGGAGACGGGGGCCATTGCACTCCATTCTCAAGGAACGACTCTTGTATGCATCTTTAACGTCGGACTTACACGCATACATTCGTGTGCACACACACACACACACACACACACACACACACACCCATAGGGTGACTGACAACCCACATGAAACACAAGCATAGGTGCACAATCAAATGAGCCTTCCCTCCGTTCAGATATAGAGCAGACCATCAACACCAACCCCAACCCAATTAGCTTCAATTCCTGGATAAATGGAAACTGGGTAGACAAAACATGCACAAAAAAAATACAGAAAACTCTAAACTACTGGGAAGCCAAATTTAAGGACCGGAGGTCAGTTGTTGATCACACTAAAAAGACTCAAAATAGGATTCTTCCTACACGTAGGGAAGTTAAACTAGAAGATCCAACATTGAAAGTCTGAATTCAGTCACATCAATGGCTAATGCATTATGGATTACAATACAATCCATCAGTCCATGTGAGCAATCGAATCTGATGCTCGGCACGATCATATTAAATTTAAGCACCTCATGGATGTATAAAACACTTGAGTACAAGAGTTCAGATAGTAATAGGAATCTGTAGTAGCTGGATACTACAATTGGCATATCAAATTCAAGCTTATTGAAGAAATTGCATATTTCGACCACAGCTGTGCGCCTATTTTGGACATGCATGTCTAACCGTTGTCATTATTAGCACCAAAACAGGTGGGACCATGTGCAATCTCAAGCTATTCGTCTTTATAAAAACTTCAAATACTGTCAGTATTTGATCGCAAGTCTTCCGCCTAAAATTACTTGGTTTGAGCCACAGTAACCAACTGGGTTTATGGTACCCACTATCAATACTGGTGCATTTGCTGGATTGTTTAATGGCCTGAATTCTTTCCCTGATGGCATGTTCAGTCTTTCTCCAAGACTATCGCTCTCACATAAATGCATAGAGATTGAGATGCTGGTTTTGACACGTCGACCTTTCAGATTGAACGCAGCACTCTTACATGACCCTAGTCTCCGTTAAGTAAGACGGATGCTTTCAACATTGCAAGATTTAGTTAGAGTTGCTGTGAGGGAAGCAACCTGTATGATGGAATGTAGAAAGTGATTCTGCTATGAGACATTAAGGCTGGAATACACTAAATCTGAACAGATTAGGCATGATATTACTTGTGAAATGTGTAAATGGTGACAGAGGAAAAACTGGGCATCTTGTACATTCTAAAATTGGCTTAAAATATCAGAATTTTTTGATATTTTCTGAGTGCATGGAATCATTGTCTGGAGCTCAAAAACACTGCGCCCAAACACTATGTGGCAAACTTTCACCAACTAGCATCAACTCCTCCAGACTGTTAATTGGGATAAAAATTGACTTAAAAATTGTGTAGTGTATTCCAGCCTTTAAACAAACCAGAATCACAGATGTTTCCTACTATGCCAAAGTTAGTACCAGTTAATTCCAAACAAGCCTGATGACATTAACAAAAGAAAAAGGCCTGCTACACCGATCACGTGGAAAGGACAGAGTGGTTGGACATACTTCACAGCACACATACACACTATAAATATTTGTCTTTTGGGGGGCATGGTGCGATTTGGTTCCCATTTGAGGAATTGGTGACAAAATGGATGAAAGAAACTTGGGGGAATTAAGAAATGGCAAAGGTGTAAGGTCCTCTAGAAGGTACCAAAACCGACCTATTTAAAAACAACACAAATGAAGAACAAGGTCGACCCTCCTATTGCCACCAAAAAAAAGCAGGATTCTCCTGCGAGATTTAATCTGTGCCTTTAGGCCCTCCTTGGAGCATGATCGAAAACTCATGTCCCACAAAACCTGCATACATTTATTCACAAATGTAAAACTCCAGCCTGCGTTTCATAAGGGCCAGATGCAGCAGGCTGAGAATTTCCAATGCCGTTTATAAATCGGACTCATTTCATGAGTACAGTACAAAGTAGGATTTTCAAGGTAAAAATCCTAAAGATAGCACGTTAGCAGTATTCCACAGTCAAAAACGAACGGGCAGGTCTGCCGCGACTCGATTCGTACCAGCCAAAGGGCTCGGCGGATTCTCGCCCCGGTCACACATGCACTGTAAATTCAGCCGACGGGCCGTCTAACTGCAGTGACAAACGAAAAAAAAAGTACAGTTCGTGCATTCAGAGTAACATACAAACCAAAAAACGACACACGGAGATCTCTAGAATCAATGTGAGAGTTCTAAAACTGGAAGCCGAAGTCTTTAAACCGAAGCTTATGATTTAGAACCTCCAGGGAATTTGAAAAATAAGATCTCTCTGGACAGCTCATACTGTGTAAAACGTTACATGGAAGTTTTTTTTTTCTTTTCAGACAGCTTAAGAGTCTTTTTTTCAGGGCTGTACTGGTTTGAAGGTGCGGTAGGGAGGAGGTGTAGGAGAGAATTGTGGGGGGAAGGTGTTAAATGGGAAGTGAAACACAGTAAAGCCCCAGAGTCCAGGGCGGGGGGGACTGCGATACCCTGGTGCAAACCGGATTGTACTGGATCGAGACTGGTCCAGGTTAGGTGAGCTGATGCGGCGCTTCAAGCATTTCCATTAAGAAGGTGTCGATTGGGGTGTCTCCAATCAGCTTGAAGAAGAACAGGTGCTCCAAGCACTTTAGGCCAATGGAGCGCAGCGCTGGCAGCCGGAGGAGGAGCTTGGCAAACCTGAAAGCCAAGTGAGATGTAGAGACAAGGCAATCAATTGTAACCCACTCGGTAATGCTTTTTCTCTTCTACAGACAATGTTGCAATATATTGAGGGATAGAAGAGAAAAAAAAAAAAAAACAATGTACTGTACCTGCCCTGCTGGTCAGGGTATCTCTGTTTACAATAAGCCTCCAACGATGCATAGACCTTCTCTCTCAGTAACTCCACTTCACTTGGGCTTGACAATCCCTTTGCATCTGCACATAAAACACCACACACACATAACTAAAATGTAAAGCTGCCATTATGACTCAACAGGAAGTTTTTTTTTAAATCATGATATTGTGCAATATTTTACTTGCTTCTCTTGATCTGAACTGGAATTTAGATAATTATATTTTTAGCTAATTCTGAGTTTGGAAATTGAGTTTTCAAACTAGTGATGCACTGATAATGCAATAGATTCACACACTTTTTAATATGCAACCGTAAACCACAAAACCAGTCATATGGGTCCATTTTTTGAAACTGAGATTTATACACTTTTATCTGAAAGCTGAATAAATAAGCTTTCCATTGATGTATGTCTTCCATTTCAAATTCTAAAAAAAGACAAATGGATAAAAAAAAAAAAAAAAAAAAAAAAAAAAAAAAAATATCAAGTGAAGCACATATAAAGTATTGTTATTAAATTATTACAAAGTATACTACTCTTTTACTATTGTAAAACCACTATTAAATTTTCTTAAAGGATTTGTATTTGTATATTCTTTTTCTTTTTTATAACTGTACTGCATTAATGGTTTGATGTTTTGTACTGTTTAAGTGGGGAAAAAAAAAAAAAAAAAACAATCAGAAAAAAAGATTCACAAAATCGTTTCAAAGTTCTGATCTAAAGCAAAAGAATCTGAAACAAATGATTTGTGAACCCCCACCAAATTCCAAATCGCAATCTGCGATCCGGAGTTCCGATCTAAAGCAAAGATTAATGAACCTGCTTCGAAATCCTGATCTTAAAAAAATATGATTCACGAACCCCGCACCAAAGTCCTGATCTGAATCAAATGATTCGTGATCCGTGCTCCGGAGTTTCGATCTAAAGAAAAAGATTCGCAAACTCGCTCCGAAAACCTGATCTGAGTCAAATGATTTGCGATCTGTGGTCCGAAGTTCTGATCTAAATCAAATGATTCACGATCCACGCTCTGAAGTCCTAATCTGAATTTAATTTAGATTGAGACTGTAAATTGCGTATTTTTTGAATTGCATGAAAAGATGACAAAATAAAAAAACTTATTTCATAGATACACTGTCTTTCAATAATTCAAGCGCTTTTCAAGTACCTCTTGAGGAATACTGCCATTTTCAAGGGTTTTCTAGACCTTAAATTTTAAAAAGTCAACTTCAAGTACTTCAAGCACTTTAAGCACATTGTATGAACCCAAACAGACCTGAACTGGAAGTGACGTGACTGGTTTTATAGAATACAAAAAAATACAACCTGTATTAAAAAGTAATAGTAATATTCACACAAATTAATAGACATTAATAGAATATTCACACAAATTTTCTTCCATGTATTAGTAACAGTAAACCTCTGTTGAAAGGATTTAATTTTCATTTGATTTAAAATAAAATGTTTAATGCCTTTATTTGTTTATAAAAAAAATTTCTGGAAAAAAATAAATAAATAAAAGATTGTAGGGCCCTGTTGTTCAAAATTTTGAAATTGAGAGTTTTGGACTTTTTTTTTTTCTTTTCTTTTTTCACTGGAAATAAATGTTCTTGCTTTGAACCTAGGGGAAACACTGATGCATGACTGTGTGTGTCTGACCTGGGTTGAAGAGAATGATGGCTCTCAGGCAACCCAACTCTGTTTTATCCATCTGCATGTCCCTCATCTTGCTCACCAGCTCCGTCAGCACCCTGATGCCATCAAGATGAGGGTGGGAAGGAACGAGGGATGAAAGGTAGAAAGGGAAAGGCAGACAAAAGAAAATACAGATTAATATCTGAAGTCTGACATCACAATCGGGCAATAGAAAAAAGCTTGGTTGAGCTGTTTTCATAGCCACTTCAAACTACATTCAATCATAAAATTCCCTGGTAATGTAACAGCCTTCAGATTTCATCTTAACAGGACAAAAAGAATCAGAAATTAACATTTCAAAAACATACAGCATGCCATGTAAAACATCAGTCACTCATGTTAAAATCCAAGCAACGCATTCAATCACACACAGTCAAGACACACACACACACAATGTCAGTTTGGTCTTTACCTGCCCCAAACAGCCCCAGACATAATCTAATCCAAAATAAACTGTCTCAAGCTACAGGCTTTCCTGACTGCTGCTGTTTGTTTATGGCGTGTGGCGGAGTGTCATTACCTGTCGAATATGGCCCCAACCTCTGCATTGTGCGCACTCTCCCTGTGTGTTCAATCACAATGTGTTATTCAAATGTCATTTCACATTTCATTGTTATATAATGTCTCCCCGCTCCAGAAAGGCCCAGGCAGAGACGTTAAGACTCCACGTATGTTGGCGGTAGGCCCAGTTCAAAGAGTAACAAGCTACAGGCTCTTGTTGAAAGGAAGGCAGACGGATCATGGGTTGGCAGCAGCGAAGCTTGAAATGACAATTCCCAGCACAAAACAAATACAATACAAAATGAAGAAAGAAATCTTTGACAGCATAAGATCAGGGCTCACCAATAAGGATGGATGCTTCGATTTATTCATGCAAATGTAATTTTAAGTCATGCAAATGTTGATGTTTTGCAAATTTGTTGATATAAATTTCTCACCAAGGTTCTTTCAAAATGAAGCATCAGTTAAATACGTTCAAATAAATGTAATGTTATTCACACTTTACTTCTAGCTAATGCAAAAAAAAAAAAAAAATCTGAATTTCAAGCCTTGATGTATAATGCATTTATATTCATATTTTAATAAACTGTATACAAAGTTAAAATGCATTATAATATTTGGTTTTGTTTGTCAATTGCTTTATTTCTAAAAGTTTAATGAATAGATAATTTTATAATTATAACTATGTCTACAATTATTCATGAGGGCATACAATGCATAAGTGCATTAGAAGGCAATTAATGCATTTCATTTAAACTACTAATGCATTACATTTAAAAGCTTTAATAACAAAAAATATTTTTCTGACAGTTAAATCAACAATGTTTTTAAAAAATGTATATGTAAAAAATGTATATCAGATTTTGCAAATGCAGCCAATGAAAATCTGAGCAAAATCATTATTACTGAGCCCTGAAGAAAAAAAAAAGTTGTTGTTGAGAAATATAACTGGTCATTCTTTTAGTTATGATTATGTACTATAATACTCAGCACGTCTTAACTGCATAAAATGCACATAAAATGATTGTGAACACACATCAGATTTTGCACAGAGGGTTAAATAGTGCTTAAAGCATGAGCCAATAAAGCAAAGCGGGAAGCATGGGCACACGTCACACGGCACCAACAGGACGACAATGAAGAGCTGCAAAAATCAGGCGAGATGGACAGTGAAGCACAAGGACAGGGAGGCTCATTTCTGAAGCAGAGACATTATGACAAGATGAATGGCAACGAAAGACAATTTCATATGAACATCACAACAAACTGTAGCACAGAACATCTAAAATGAGCTCATTTAAAACAACAGCCTGTAGCTCATTATTCCTGGATTTGCATAAGACAAAGACAAAATATGGAGTCTTGAGAAGTTGTGGGGAGAAATGTGCTAAATTTGTTCCTTGCTGTAATAACCAGCAGATCCAGCAAAGCACACGTCATAACGTGTGTGCTGTATTGATCATGTAAATGGGAGTGTGTTGAAACTATAAGCAGAGGAGAGCGTTGGTGCACATATAGGTGTCTGCATGTAAGTGTATGTCCTGTCTGTTCGTGCAGTGTCAGTCTACGAAAGCACACTATATACAGCAGCGTCAAGGCGGCAGGCTGTATTTTTCTTTGTCATGACACAGGAAAATCCAACCACCTTTGCAGCCTTAAATGTGTCGTAAGAAGCAAAGCAGTTAAGTTTCATAAGCACAGGTTTACCACAAATCATACAATGAACAATTTCTAGCCTAATTCTTCTCACACATAAGTATAGCAGGTCACATGCAGATCCTTACGTAATCTAAAAAAAGCATTGAATCGAGTAAGTCTCATTAACTTCAAGTCTGAATCCAGCAAAATTAAAGCGCCAACGTTTGGGGCCAGTAAGACTTTTTTTTTTTTGTTTTAAAGAAATTAATACTTTATATATCCAGGGTGCATTAAATTGATCAAGAGTGAGAGTAAAGACATTTTTGATGTTATAAAATATTTAGATTTAAAAATAAATGTGGTTCTTTTGAACTTTCCATTCATCAAAGAATCCTGAAAAAAGTTTTTTTTTTTTCAGGTTTAGCTCACTTCTGGGTAGTCAAGCTGTTTACAACATTTATAATAATAAATGTTTTATGAGCATCAAATCAACATATTATAATGATTTGTAAAGGGTCATGTGACACTGAATGGCCACTGAAAATTCAGATTTGCCTTCACAGTAATAAATTAAATTTTAAAATATATTAAAATAGAAAATGTATTAATTAAAATTAAATTGAAAATGAACAAAAGCTCACAAATGACTGAAACTTCAAAATTAAATGAAGACAAAAACTATCAAAATAAAACCTAATTCAAAATATTAAAAACACAGCGTCTCAACAATGCTAAAATAACCCTGGATCAAATCAATGCTGCTGTGGTGTGTGTAAGAGACTTGTTTTGCAAACATCTTACTAACCCCAAATGTTTGATTGGTTTTCTGAAACCTCTATCAAGCAAATCTAATAAAGCGACAACCTTTAGAGGATCAATACAAGGCTGTCCTATCTGTACTCTCTAGTCATGTGACATGACTATTACCTGTCAAAGATGGCTCCCACCCCAGCGCTGTGAGCACTGTTCCTGTGCACGTGGAGGCCGGTGGCCAGCAGAATGCCATCCTTCACAGTGATGGAGCGATGAGAAAATGACGCAATCAGTAGCTCATTCCAGCCTGATGGACAGATGAGAAAGGTATCAGTGTTTGCTGGGGAACCATCACTAAAAATAGTTTACAGCTTCATATAAATTATTTTTAAGGGAACCCTGGGTATTAAGACTTGTATGGCTTAATATAATGTAAATGATGTCTCTTACTGAAATATGTAGTAGAAAACCCATGAAAGACTTACATTATTTAAAAAAAAAAAAAAAACTGTTTTATACATATTTTGAACTATTGGGGACACCTTGTCATCCAAGATGTTCACGTTCACGTCTTTCTTTTTTCAGTCGTAAAGAAATTATGGTTTTTGAGGAAAACATTTCAGGATTTTTCTCCATATAGAGGACTGCTATGGTGCATTTAAACTGCATTTTGGAAGTTCAAACTCGGGGCACCATAGAAGTCCACTATATGGAGAAAAATGCTGAAATGTTTTCCTGAAGAAAGAAGGACATGATCATCTTGGACGACAAGGGGGTGAGTACATTATCTTTAAATCTTTGTTCTGGAAGTGGACTTCTCCTTTAAGCCTGCGCATATATACATCCCTACCTTTAAGCTCTTTCAGTAGCTGTGGTCATCGAATCAGTATTTTATTTTCCAAGTTGTGCTGCAGCAAAAACAGCAACAGGAGGTGCCAGTAGTTCAGAGAGTGACACCATTTCATGTTATCGAAATAATGGCGCCCTGCCCATAGTCCAAAATACGTATAAAACATTTTTTTTAATTAATGTGCATCTTTCATGGATTTTCTAATACGTATTTCAGTAAGAGACATCATGTATGTACTACTGACCCATACAAGTCTTAATACCCAGTGTTCCCTTTAAAAACCAAAGATGTTATTCAGAGTCTGTAAGACAGAGGCAAACAGGTTTACCAGCACGCAGGAGGATGACCTGGTCATCCAGAGACAGCTCACTGAAATGAGGGATCCGTTTTGCCCACTCCACCAAAGTGAACAGCTGTTTATCAGCCGCTTGGCAGATATTTGTGACTGGATCGTTTGGCTGAGGAGAGAGAGAGAGAGAGAGAGAAAAACAGTATTATGGGTAAGCAGTAAGGAGAGAGAATGAAAAGAAAAAAACTAGACAACAGAATCTATAGAATGCTAGTCTGTGTGTTATTTAACAGTAGGAATTTTCAGTTCAAAACTCTAGAGTAGAGTGGGGCAATAAACAATATCATATTTGGATTGCAATAAAATTTATGTTGATAATGATCACAAGCTCTGGACATTTTTACTCAATTTGGATTAATCTAACTTTATCACACATAAGAAATAAATGCAATAATAGCCAGTCAGTGCATGTCACTCATGAGTCTGCATGTTCAATAATGACATAAATGAATTACTACTGTATAACAAATGTACTTCTGAAAGCAATATTATTTTAATTTCTAAGGAATATCACACAACCAAGATATATTTTCATCCATGTTTTAATTTATAGAGTTCTGTTGTGCAGAATCTTATAACAAAAACCAAAAATACAATATTTTGTGGCAAATTGTTATTCATTTTCAGTTGCTTCCATTTTCAAAGACTGATGAAATCGTTAAGGTTTTCTTAATTAATTTCATTAGTCACCATTTTTGATGTTGAATGAAATTAGTATTAAATCATACATACATAACACAGAAAAAAACTAAACGGATTTCATTGTACGGTACCAGTTCGGTACTTTCGGTACTGAAATTTTGTCTGTCAGCAGATCCGTCTATATGCAGATGTATTAGGGATCCGCTGACACAGGTGGCTTTCAAACGTTTCAAACGTTGTGCTTATTTGTGAGCGCTCGGTGAGGAGCGTGAAGCGCTTATCATTGTAGCCAATCACAGTCATGTCTGTTGAGCTTGTGAACACTATGGCCAATCAGCGATGTATAAAAATCGGCTCAATAACGCTCAAATGTGAGCGGGAAATGGACGTTTTTAAAATTTCAGCACCGAAAGTACCGAACTGGTCCCGTTTGACAGCCCTACATGGTATGGGAAAAAAAAAAATTGTTATTGACAATATTTTTGGCCATATTAGACCAGACCTAGATGATGCTAGATATACATACAGTTTGTCTCAGACAAAAAGCTGTACCAAAATGAAACGCTCCAATATGCAACTTCCTGGCCTTAATCAGTCCACCAGCTTGCTGTGATTGGGCTGCTACAATTAGCGTCCAATCACCTTGAAGTTCTTCATCACATAACAAATAATCCTGCCACTAAAGATCAGAAATCCTCTTTATCATGCTTATCTGTTACTTACAGAGCTTCCCCCCTGAGCTGCCGTCGGCATGCAGCTCAGTCTTCTGCTCCACAGCCATCTCTGCCTCCAGAATTTTCTCCACGGGCATCTCTTCATTGGCAGCGCTGGTGGACTCTACCTCTCCGTCCCGCTCCTTGTTCCTCTGACGCTCCTCCTGAACGGCTGCATCGCACACAGGGAAATGAGGAAGAGGAACAAGACAGGGAAATAGAAATGAAGGATAGGACGGAGGACAGATCAACATGACGGGAAAGGGAAGTGAACAGGGAATAGGGAAAGCGGAAAAGATGAAAACAGGTGTAGAGAGACACAGAGATATACAGATACATGTAGTTCCTGGTTAGTTTTCAACACATCCATTCACACCCTGCAGTCCTCCAGCGACATTCCTTCTTCAATGACCCAGTAAAGCTACAAAGGTCCCTTAGTACACATATTCAAAACAACATTCTCACATGACTACTAGGTTTTTTTTTTTTTGCTGCATCATGTAATTTAAAGGGGTCATATCATGCAGAATCACATTTTCCTTGATCTTTGAAAACAGTTTGCTGAACTATATCACATCAGATGCATAATTGTCCATATTTACACAACATTGTGAAGTAAAGAAAAAGCTGGAGGAATACTACTTTTAAACACTAGAAAAACTATTAATAAGAGTAAAATGTTGTGATGTTTCTTGTGGTGTAGCACCTACAGCTTTGCATATCCTTCTCCACATAAGAAACAAGAAAATTCACTTTATGAATATCTTTTCAAAGAACCATATTAAATGATAAATAAACAATGCTAAAAAATAAGACGCAAAATGTGGACATCCAGGAAGAAATGATATATGAAATGGCCCCTTTAATAGCTGTGACTAACATCCTACAGAGCAATTCTTTCACCATTCCCACATTCTCTCTCACACATACAGACACACACACACAACCACCCCTCCCTCCCTCCCTGCTTTCTCCTTACATCGTTGTCGTTCATCTTGGACCACTACAGAAGGAGAGGGAGGAAGAGAGAGAACGAGAGAAAACAAAAGAGGGAGAGAGGGGGACAGGTGTTAGTGGTGACAACAGCCCTCCCTCCCCCTCTGCTCTCCTCTCTGGTTTGTGCCGTGACGTCTATGACTTACCCACAATGCCCTCTTTACATTCACAGTCAACAACCTTATGAAATCTACTGTCTCTGCTACACCTACTCTTGTCACTGCTGTCTATTTGTCTGACGCAATTCTAGAAAAAACGTCTGTTTGGCTCTCCTTAGTAATAGACTGATATGTTAGCCAGGCAAATTAAATTGTAAAATAAATAACACTAATTACATTTTAAAAACTTAAAACTTTAAAAATTAACATTTTTTTCTCTGCAATTCTAGGTATATCCCAAATGCCAATACATTGTGCATGATATTTAAAAGAGCAGTTCACCCCAAAATAAAACTTTCTTAATTATTTACTCATCCTATGATTTCCACGGTGCGGAAAATGTGGACAGAATCACGGAATCCAGTCATAAAAAAAGAATTAACTGTATAACTTGGAATGTCTTGGAATTTCCCAAATTTGGGTTGAATAAATCAAAATTAGGTAAGTACACTTAAATCAAAACACGATATGGACTATTGTCACAAAAAGACTAGTTAAATATGAATCCCACGTTTTGTGTGTCTCTAAGTAAATGAATGGCGCAGATGCCAGTTTCGTTTTTGCTACACATATTAATGCTTGCTTTGTTTTCAGCCTCTGCTGCCTCGATATACGAGTACATAAACACATAACCTCTAGAATAGCTCTGAGAACGACTTTATGAGCATTTTACAGTTTCTTTTGAGAAAAATTATTGTCATAAAGATCTCCACAGAAACCCGTCAAAATAAAAGTTCGGTTTAACTTGTGATGGAAGAAAGTGTGATGGAAATATACTGCTTAAAGTAATGATTATTTAAAAAAAAAAAAAAAAAAACAATCTTTTGTTAGGGAATATTTACCGGAGAATTTATTTAGCAGAAGAAGAAAAAAGTAAATATACAAAAAACAAAAAAAGACAAAAACAAAAAACTAAAACTAAAATAAAATAATAATAAAATCAGTTAAATAGAGATGCTTTCGTTTATTACAATTTTCTGTTAAAACCAATAAAATTGGGATCCAAAATGTCATAGAATTTCATAAAAGTAAAACTGAATTTGAGAAAGAAAATCAAACGCATTTCATAAAAATTTAACTTTTGCATTATTGTTAAACGTATTATTCCACGGTCTGTTTGAATACTGGATTCTGATTGGCTGGCAGGTATGCAGTAAAACCATTTAATGCACAGGCAGATCCAAGTCAGTTTAATCATCATTCTATATTAAGGCACTAACCAACACACATCACACATCATAGAGTTGTTGTCAATGCTTCCCTGTAATTTTTATTAATAAAATAGCCTAAATACTAGATTGCAACATGGTGGTGAAATGTAAATTTTACCAATCTGGTCAAATATTGCACTGCAAAAAGCAATACTAGTTTTAACTTGTCTATAACTTGGCAAATGCATTAAAGGATTTTAAATGCTCTTTGCGTCAGGCGTTTAAAATCCTTTAATGAAAAATCGTTGATTATCCCTTAACCATAAATTATGGATAAAGGGTGAATGTTTCATGATTCCAATTAATTAGACATGCTTTTTGATTATTATTTTTTAATTTAACCATTAAAACAAAGCCTAGAAAAATGGGGGGGAAAGAAAACACAATCCAGAATAATGGAAGTGGAAAAAATGTAATTTGGGAAAAAATAAAACATAGGGCCCATCATCCCCCTTCACTTTCTTCAAGTGAAGATATCAAGGTTTTGGAGAAAAACACTCCAGGATTTTCTCTGTGTAATACAACTGATCAGGGCTCAAAATAGATAATAGGGCAGTCCTTGCTGAACCAAACTGACTTGAGAACATGCAGCGCAGAGCTGGATTAAGGTGAGCATTTGTAGTTAAAAGTACTTTTTTCTGAAAATGACTGATCCTTTTGGTAGAGAACACCCTTACTTGTCATATGGGATAGTGTGGATTACTTTAATGTAGGGGTGTGCGGCATATATATATATCATGAGCAGTAAGACCGCAATTATTGTTTTAACAATGTGTGATTGGACATTATTGAGTATACTGCAATGTAATTGCACGCATACATTAGGTGATGAAATCTAGTTAGACTAACTTAGTGCGTGTGGGCATTTAGAGTGCATTCTTTTACCGATTTAGTCTATTAAAATGCATTTAGATTAATCACAAAATTCAAGGTATGGGGGCAGAAAACGCATGTATTTATATCATTTTAATATAGCTAATCAATATCACGTGAAGAGTGCATTTTTTAAAAAAAAATCAGCATGGTTACAAATGTGATATTGATTTTATACACCAGTCAGCAAACAATAAATTAATATTAAGAGACTTAGGTTTAGGACACCATATTAGCTCTTTTTGCTCTATTTCGCCAACATAAATCATTCCAAACACAGCCACAGCACTATTTTACATCTCTGAGCAACATGACTGTGTTTCGTTCCTGAATTAATCAACCGTTTAAATGATTCGATACAATCGCAATGACTCACTTAAGTTACTTGCTGCCACCTACTGGTGGTTTTAATTTCACATTTAAAGTATCTTTTCATTTTTTTAAAAAAAAATTCGAATATCAGTATTCAGCGTTTTATGTTTAATTTATCAAACCATTATTTATGCATTTGTAACTGGACGTTAAGGCTGCATTAACGTGTAAACACATCCAACTGCCACTTAATATGCAACTTATGCAAAGATGAATTTTGTTAATACTGATTTCATTTGTTAACAGCCTAAATGTATTATTATTAAAAATGACTGATTAAATGTAAGAATTTGAAAAGACAAAAAAAAAAAAAAATGGCTTTATATACATAAAAATGCCCATAAAAGGTAAAAATCAACTTAAATTTATTGGAAAAGTATAATTTCTATCACAGCTGTGAACTAACTACACAGAATGCGAAGAATATCAAAAACTTTATGAGTCAGCTGTCCATGGTAGTCCTGAAGATATCTGCCCAACAACACACTCAGCAAAATATTGTCTAATTACCATTAATGATAAAATCCTAGAAAACACTGAGATATTTTTTGTCAATATTGCACACCCCTACTTTGAAGCTGCCCAAATATAGATTCTGAAAATGTTTAATTTCCTTTCAGCTAAAGATAGGCGGCCTTGGAGTGAGTAAATATTCAGAAAATTTTTGGGTGAACTACTCCTTTTAATGCTTTATCGTCTATCACCCACTGCTTTCTAGATATCAGCATCAGTATGTGTTTCTTGCTTTGCTAAATGCATAGCACCACAGATCCATCTTTTCATTGCATTAACTTCACATAAACAAAAATTCACACTGTGACCAATGTAGTTAGCTTTATAGACAAAATGAGCATTAAATGTATGTCCGTTTATGAGGGGAGGAAACACTTGCATCAAACACTAAAAATCCCATTATGGGTCAATCACTACTCCTCACCTCTAGCGTAAGGAGTTTCTCATCTGGGGTTTGTGGTATGTGTATGTGTAAGGTGGGACAGCGAGTTCTGGTTCTTACCCTCTCTCTTCATCCCCATGGCCAGGCACTTCTGGTAGCGGCAGTACTGGCAGCGGTTCCTCTGGCGTTTGTCCACCAGACAGTCCTTATTGTCTCTGCATGTGTAGCTCAGGTCCTTTCTCACAGTGCGCTTGAAAAAGCCCTTGCAGCCCTCGCAGCTGTACACACCGTAGTGCTTGCCTGGAGACAAGAAACAAGTCGAATTTAAGGAGGTGGAAGATTTTATTCAACAGATAGGCGAGACTAAATTTGACAGTTTCATAACTGTTCATAACATGCTGTTGTTACATAAGTGTCACAAAATGAAAAGCTGTATTTGTTCATTTGTAATGATTTTTTTTTTTTGCAGCTATCAAATGCTACATAAAAACAGTACCTTTCATTCATTAAATATTTTATTACCACATGATTATTTAATACTTGCAAACCACAGATTAAGTTTGAGGTCATTACGTTTTTTTAATAAATAAATCCTGTTATGAATGAATCCTGTTATTTTTAACACTTGTATATACTTGTGTATATCACAGTAGGTTGAGATGACAAACGTAATGACTGCTGAAAAGTTAGGTTTGCCACAGAAATGAATTACAATTTAATCACAGAAATTAATAACTATTTAAAGTATATTCAAATAATAAAATAAAATACAGTCAAACCAAAAATATTTTTAAAAATGTTTTACTAGTGGTGCAGGACACTATAGTTCATTTACGCAAGTCAGGATAGCAAAATAAAGTAAACTGTGACATTATACCCATAAATTCTTCATACAGTGGACAAGCAGTAAAATTGATGACAAAATTTGGAAAAAAAGCTTCTCATTACATACACCCCTAATTGTGCAGTTTTACTCTTCTAAAACATTTAACCAATAGCTATAAACATTTCAAAGGAACGAAACTTTTTTTTTTTTAAAGAAATTAGTCTCAGTGTTTCATTCAGACCGGTTAGGGTTAGTGTTTATCAGTGACGTACCAGAGGATCGATCTCCACAGATGGCACACAAGCGTTTCTGAGAGACCATGGGCCCAGGGCTGTGGGTGGACAGTGGCTTCAAACCGAAGGGCGGTTTGACATCATCGGAGCTGCTGACGGCATGCAGACCGGACATGGACACGGTGGAGTTGATCTGAGATGGGCGATGAGTGGAGAGATAGAGAAAGGAATGAAGTGATAGAAAAAAAGAAATATTTTAGTTGAATACAATGAACACTTCCTCATTTTTGTTAGTGATAATCAAAAATCAAATCACAAGATAACAGAAAAATACATGTTAATTTTTTTTATTGTCAGTAATACATGCCTGATTAGCTCTCAACCCTTAACTGATCATAACCAGATAATAAATAATTTCTCCCTGAATCAAACACCATTTCATCACAAATCCAACCCTTTGAGCACAGGTCAATCATTAGGAATCTGATTTTGATTGCATTTTGATGAACAACCCCTCAATAAACGGTATTTAATCATCCAAAAAGAACTACATTTCAACATGTATGAGTAACAGTACAGGGAAGAAGACATGAGAGAAGCTACTAGAAAATGAGGAGAGAGTCAGAAAGTGAGAGAGGGTACAAGGTCTCACCTCTGTGTTTCTGGGAAACATGTTCATCTGTGAAGCAGAAATGCAGTGATGAGGAGGAGCGGAAAAAAAAAAAAAAAAAAAAAAAAAAAAAAGCAGCTTGTGGCGCGAGGAGGTGGTGGTAAAAAAATTACTAAATCCACCATGCTGTTTTGTTTTGGTAAAAGTAAAATTTAGGCATGAAAAAAAAATGAGTTTAGATCGACCTAAACCTACCTGAGAGACTTTGGAAATTAAGGTCAAAATACCACATGGTCTGTTAAACATTAACAGTTTTAGAGGGAAACACTCAAATTATCTCTGTGAATAAACAGTGATTTAAATTCCCTCAAGCAAAACTTAAAATTTTTTAGGTTCAATTACATATTGCTAGCCACTGTATACTATTGTCCAAAAGATGTTTTAATGTTTTGTAAAGAAGTCTCTTCTGCTAATCAAGGCTGCATTTATTTAATTATAAATAAAGTAAAAACAGTAATATTATTAAACATTTAAAATAACTGTTTTCTTTTTGAATAGACTTTAAAAATTGAATTTATTTCTGTGATGCAAAGCTCAATTTTAAGCATCATTACGGCAGTCTTCACTGTCACATGATCCTTCAGAAATCATTCTAATATAACTATTTGCTGCTCAAGAAACATTTCTTAATATAAATGGTGAAAACAGTTTTGCTGCCTATTATTTTTGTGCAAACCATGATATTTTTCAAGATTTGATTAACAGAAAGTTCAAATGATTTGCTTGACAGAAATCATTTGTAACATTATAAATGAATTTAATACAATCTGTTGAATAAAAATATTCAGTAATAAAATATCCATAATCAATATTTCAATTGTAGTGTACATAAGATTTGAATGAACTATTATATTATCACAAATTTAACTACTGTGCAGCTTATTGGCCTAAATCTACATTTCATGTACTCGACATAAAAAACTCCTTATGGCAAACCTAGAAACAAAAACAACCTGGACTGTTTGTCAAACACAAGCCTGTAAATGAAATATGTGGAGTCCAGTGGAAAGTCAGAAGTGTTATCATGGAAGTGCTCACCTGTGGGCTGCTGATGGGGCCGTAGCCTACGGAGGGAGTTCCAGGAAGGCAAGGAGAACCCAGAGAGGAGCTGATGACCGAGAAGGGTGAGCCCATGCTGCTGATGGGACTGTTCACAGCTGAAGTGATGGGTGGCAGGGAAGTCATGGCGGCAGCTGAAGGGGCCAACGGGGGCGAACGCTGACCTGATGGTGGCGAGGAAACGGATGAGCTGTCTGGACTACGAGAATCTGGGAGGAGAGAGGTAAAAACGATAGGCACAATCAGAGTGGATAATCATTTTAAAAGATGTAAAGGTATTTCAAAGGAGAAAAACAATTTATCTTAAATACATACAAGGTACAAGAAACTAATACTGAAACCAAGTTATTTAAACTTATAACAATAAAACATTTATGATACACTGGTAAACAGGGGTCTAGAATATTAGCCATTACATCTTAATGGTCTAATAAAAAATAAAAACACTGTGTCAAACATTTCATGAACACTACATTTGAAGCAGTGCAATTAAAATCTAAGTTTACGGCTCTAAGTCTAAATTTCACTTCACAAACGTGAATAGAAAAATCAAAATCTCACCTCTGCTGTCGCCCATGATGTGCAGCCGGGCTCTGCTGTTCACACCGACTCACTCGCTCTGATGTCGGATGGCTGTTCAACTCAAGTCCGCGGACTGAGGCCCGGGCCCCTGGATTGTTTACCAGCCGAAGTTATTCCTGCAAATTAAAAAAAAAAAAAGAACACTGCGTGAATGACACTTAGACACACGTAAACTACAAATTAGCTAAATATAAATAGCCACTATGCCTCAAAGCGAGTTATATCGCACATCTATGTAAACATAACAGAGAAATGTATTTTTACGAGTAGTTGCGTGACTTTTTGCATACACTTAAACTGTATACAACAGATTCAATTTATGCTAAATGGTATTATTTCGATAAAAACAGAATTTATCACGTGCAAGCATGCAAATCGTAATTCCCAGTATCGGCTAGCTGATTAGCTCGCTGCATAGCTTTTATTTACCAGCTAAATGAGTCACATTTTCTTTTACAAAACTGCTTTTGTTTTGCTTAATGTCGTTCGAGTGAACGACAGTGGTTTAATTTACAGGTACTTTGTGTATAAACAAATGCATTTATGTTTGTGTACGGCTAATCGATTCATCTAGCATGTTAGCTAGCACGCTAATAACTCTGCAGGCACTATTTACTGCTCGCGAACAAACAGCGGAAAACCGAGCGCAGTGTTATTATAACAAGGGTATAGCATCATATACCTGTCAATAAATGTAAACAGCGGCAGCATTTACCCGAGTTGACCACATACGATAAAGACTTCTATTTAAAAATGGCTTAATTAGGGCCGCGACTCTCCGTTCCCATCTCCTCGGTGTGATTCTCACAGTTGCCCTGATCTTCCTTTCTGAGGAGGAAACTGAAGCTGTTTACGTCCGAACATTGAAACCGACGCCATTTTGGCTCGGGTAAAGAGGATCAGTTGAGCCAAAATGTCTAACTCCAAATAAAGTTTCTTCATTGGAAGTACATTATATAACTGCTTCTGGATGATTCTGCAAATGTGTGTCGCATAAACATGTTTACGTAATGACATAACAGTCGATGTTTTATATGAAACTATAGACCTTTTTTTTAATTAAAATAACAAAAATCTTCATTTTGTTTTTAAATGTTTTCGCTTCATTCTTTTTTCATGACAGCCCATTTTGAAACAAATATATATGTTTATTACATAATCATATATTACATATATATGTTGGTCAAAAGTGACAGTAAGGAAATGTATAATGTTACAAAAAAAATAATAATAATTTCAGTGCTGTTAGAATAGTTTCTAAAAATTAATTAAATTAACAGAAATAAATTACGTTTTAGAACGTCAATTGAAAAAAGTTTTTGAAATTTGAATATTATTTTAAAATATGACTGTTCTGACTAACTTTGATCAAATAAATGCCCCTTGGTGAGCAAAAGAGACTTCTTTCAAAAACATTTTAAAAATTCTTACAGATCCCAAATAGATATTATTGTACATAATATCAAAGGTACAGGCTTATGTTACAAAAATGTAAATATAAATCATCGACCCATCTATATGATAATTCTGGGTTCACACAATCTTTTCATGTTTGTCAAGATAACTTTTTTTTTAATTTTTTTTTTTATTTTTTTTTATTGAACTTTAACGAAAACAACTACATACAAATATAACAATATATTTTACATACAAGAGCACATATATCCTTACATGTCAGGGGCAGTGCACATATACATGTATAAAAGAATACAATAAATTAATAAAAGTAAAAAAAAAATGAAAATAAAACAACTTGTACTTATTAAACAGCTGTATAGTCTTTTTTGCTTTTAAATTTTTACTTTTTTCTATTGTTTCCAAATATATTTTAATATCAACTTTAAATTGTTCAAAATTTGGTAATTTATCATTCCATTTGGCTTTATGAATATAGTAACGGGCAACTATAATAATCAAATCAAGGATAAATATAAAACTCTTATCACCTGCAAGTGAAAAACATTTTAGCATAATATCAACTTCTACAAGATCCACAAAAATCATAGCTTTTTGTTGTATATAATTATTCAGTTCTTTCCAAAATATTTGTGACTTAGGGCATTCCCAAAATAAGTGATTAATAGTTTCAGGGGAAACTTTACAAAAAACACAGGTGTCTTCAATGTTCACCTTTAAACGCTGCACCACAAGTGATTTAACTGGGTAAACTCGATGGAAAATTTTATATGAAACTTATAACAATACTTATGAGGTGTCATCCAAATTTTATTCCAATCAAAATGTTTTTTAAATAAAGAATTCCAATGAGTAGTAACAGCAAGTGCACCTTTAGATCGAAGCAGAGAACGCAAAAAATATTATTGCATTCAGAACGTATAAAATCCTTGCTCTGCAATTTAACACAAGAAGTAAATTCTTCCACTGATTGTAAAGAATAACTATTGCCTTCTAATAGTCTTAAAATTTCTATGGGGATTGCATGTAAAACCAAAAGATATTGTATAGGATCAACTGAAAAGTTATCAATATGAACAAATTCTGTGTTTGTCAAGATAACTAAGGTCTGAGGCTTTTTGTGAACTCAACTGCCATCCACAGGCAAGAGGACACAAATACACTTTCTCCATGCACACATGTAATGCATGTAACCCACCAATGTCTCCAACAATTTTTCACTCTGCAGTACAGGAGTCGCACAGATGCCATAAAATGAAATTTCAGGACTTTTCAAGCACTGCTTTTTTATTTTTTTCAAGGTCTTCAAACAAACAAACAAAAAAGATTCGCTCTGAAGTCCTGATCTGAATCATTCGCGAACCCGCCGGATGTCCCGATCTGAATCAAATGATTCGCAATCTGTGCTCCGAAATTTCATACTGAATCTAATGATTCGCTATCCGCGCTCTGTTCCGATCTGAATCAAAAGATTCACAAACACCCTCCGAAGTTTCGATCTAAATCAAATGATTCGCGATATGGTTCCGAAGTCCCAATCTGAATAAAATGATTCGCGCTCTGCTCTCCAAAGTCCCGAATAATGATTCGCGAACCATCATTTCAGCCTAAGGAATCGGAGCGTGGAACGCGAATCATTCAGTTCGCGAAATCACTCCGAAGTTCTGATCTAATTCAATTTACGATCCGCTATTTGATCAAGCGATTCGCGATACGCTATTTGAAGTCTATTCTATTTGCAATTTGATTTCCTGATGTTCGCGATTCGCACTGTTCCAATTTAAGTCAAATGAGTCGCGATATGCATTCCAAGGTCCCGATCTAAATCAACTGATTCGTGATCATAGGCGGATTAACCATATTCGCAATTGGGCAGGTGCCCAGGGGCACCTCGTCCAGGGGTGCACCACGCAAGTACATTTTCTCGGGTAAGACAAGCAATGTATTCTCAAAAGCAAGCGATGTATTCTCAAATGTCTATCTAGCTATGGCCTGTACCCTTTCGCCAGAACGTAGCCTACCCTAATGTTTTGTTAAAAGTTTTTTGTTTCCTCCTGCGTGAATCAGTGGATGTGCGATCTATCGCCGGATGTACACATAATAGGTGAACGCGTGCGCTTTCGTTTCGACGCCCACATATTACTCAAACAGATTCTGGGAATTCCCGTCTCTGCAACTTTAATGAAACTATCTCACTCATAGATGTGTGAATCTAAATCTGCTACCGAGCGTCAGCCTTGCGCTTTCACGTTTTTAGTATGCAGCTGTTGGCAATCATGAAAGGGTGTTAACAAGTTTGCAAGTTTAATTGTCAGTTTAAATCCTCACAAAACTATGTACCTATATACAGTTCTTAACAAATTTATTATACCACCTGTTAATCGCCAACTTTTTTTTTAAACAAAAAATTTTATTGTTATTGTCGCTTTTAAATAGCTTGTAAATGCCGGTGCATTCCAATTTTACTTTCACTTGAGAATTAGCGGCAATTCGGCGTAAAAAGATTGAATTGATAACAACAAAACCATCGTATAGAACCGAGAAATATAGATATAGAAATAAATAAAAATAGAAATAAATGAATATTTGATTTTATTTTTATTTTGTATAGCCTCGTTTGGCCTAGATAAAAGCATGCATTCTTGCTAACATAATTTTTATGCACTTTTCCACAGTCTCCATTGTTACTGGCTTCCAAATAGTTTCTAGTTGTTCCCAAAGACTTGTTTATGATTAAACTTTTGTGCAATCTATCTTTTTCAGATATCTATTGAGTCCCAACAATAGCTAATTGTATTTTAGCATTCGAAACACTACTGTGACTAAAGATCCTACACTAATCATTACAGAAACAAGCATAACATTGGTTATCACCAGTACTTTTAGTTTAGGGCAGCTGTGGCACCAATCTTACATTGGGTGATAGTCTAATAAATTTGTTACGCACAGTAGCTGTAATTGCAAACAAGACCATGCACTTTTTACACTGGTCTTTGAAAGCAGTAAAACGTTCAAAAATTTTGTCAGTTAAATATAAGTAAATGAAAAATGACAACAATGACTCTAAAAAGACTATCCACACTTTCTTTGTTTACCATAAAGTCTTAAGTGATTAACAGATAGGATTATTATTATTATACCTGTGACAGCTGGATTTACTAGTCATAAAATGTTTAAATTTGCTGCATACTTTCCAGATTTATATCTCATCTTAGAACAGATTACACCTGTATGAGTCGGGTTCACAAGTTATAAATAATTTATCAGAGTACACTGAAAAAGGTGGTAGCCTTATTTTGTAAGGGTTTTTACTATAGTTCTATTATATAGATTATTATATAGTTCTATTATAGTACTTCTAAGTTCATTAATATGAAATTTAATATTAACTCAGTATAAAGTGTGTGTGCCCGTGTGGAAGTGGGGGAGGGGGCACTCTAGGTGTCATTGCCCAGGGGCACCAAAGAGTCTTAATCCGCCACTGTTCGTGATCCACCCTCCAAAGTTCCGATCTGAATCAAATGAGTCGCGATATGAGTTGAAAGTCCCGATCTGAATCAAATGATTCGCGATCCGCGTTCCAAAGTTCCGATTTAAATCAAAAGATTCGCGAACCCGCTGTTGTTCCTATTTGAATCAAATGATTCGTGATTCGCGCTCCAAAGTCCCGTTCTGAATAATGACTCGCGAACCGGGATCATTGGAGCGCTTCGAAACAGTGAGCGCTGCAGTTCAGTTGGTGACAGCTCAATAGGAAATCAGTTGGAAGCATCCAGTCATCTCATATACCATTGAAGGGAATGTTCAGCTTATATCAGTATATATTTAGTAATAAATATTTGAAAAATTATTGTTGCATCTGTAGTGTATTATGGCATCATGCCAAAGATGAATTATGGCTGGTGAGGTGGATTTACTTCTGGGCTGCAGCGTTAATTTCGCATGAAAAGATTACACAATTATTTACAAAATTAAACACTTATTTCATTGATACGTTGTCTTTCAATAATTCAAGCACTTTTCAAGCACCTCTTCAGGAATATTTCTTTCAAAATGTCAAATTCAAATATTTCAAGCACTTTAAGCACCTCAAACCCTATTTTAATCAATATTACAGACCCAGTATTATCACCCAGATCATCTTTATTGAGTTTCAACAGAACCTACAAAACAAAACATGCAAGATGTACAGAACTTTACATACAGATGAGTTGTGAATATATTTGAGAATGAAAGGCCACCAGGTCAAACACGTGAAACCGTACATTGCATTAGCATCACAAACTGTTGAGTAGTTTACTAGTTTAATCTATTTTCCACAAGGTGCAAGTGCTTCTTGACAGCGTTGTGACCATCATTCAACATTTAAATATTAAATATTTAATGATTTACTTGGCAGAACGGTTTAGAGCCAATGTGATGGATGCCTTGGAGTAAATATACACCAGTATCACAAAGCTGTTATTATTGTCTTTAACCACGGAGTCTGACTGGAGTAACTTTTCATTTGCTCTGATATTTCAGCAGGTTTTATGAAGTCATATTTAAATGAAGTGTAGCCTGTCAAACACAAGATATTCATTGATTTATTGGCCGATTATAAATAAGCAAAAGGGCGGAGTCAGCTGGGGTACGTCAGGATGTGTTTAATAGGAGCGGATTGCAGGGGGAATGGCAGCACAGTCTTCTGCATTCAGAGAGCTGTCAATCACAGGTCTGTATTCCAGAGTAACCTGAAACACACATTTGTACACGTTTAGCTCACATTAACGTAGACTTTTTTTTTTTAAACATACAGCTGCCTTCTTCCTGTATGCAGACTAACAAGAAAAATGTAAACAATGGCAAAACACTCACAATGAACCAGATGATTCATTATATATTTACCTTTCCTGTCTTGGGATCCACATAGGACAGTGTGTGTTTTCTCCAGTGCTGGTCGAAAGGCTTCTTCACTTGTCCCTGCAGAGGCTTGGAGTAATCATACTCATCTATACGGTCCTGTAAGAAAAACAGGGTAATGAAACCATTAAAGATGCAAACATATTATTAACATGACAGTTGTGTCTTTAACACTGTGATGCCTATTAATACAATAGCTCATCCAAAAATAAAAATTCGCTGAAAATGTTCTACTGTGATGTTTTTATCAGCTGTTTGGTCTCTCATTCTGACAGCACCCATTCACTGCAGAGGATCCATTGGTGATCAAGTGATGTAAATTTGGTTTCCTCAAGAAACAAACTCATCTACATCTTGAATGGCCTGAGTGTGACTAAATTCTCAGTAATATTTTAATTTTGGGTGAACCATTAAGACTACTTACAGGTAACAACATCTGTTTGGGCCATTCTATAGAATTTGTGCAAACTGCTGTCACACAACCAAACAACTCATTTAAAAAAGCATTTAAGTATTCAAATCTTAGATGTTCACTAAGATCTTTTTATTATCTATTGAAAAACACAATAATATTTAAAATATCAGTAAGCTTAACATATATAAAATTATCATATAGTGGGAACCTTCAATTGGGAGGTGACTGTCCCGAACCCTAACCCCTATTATTTCAACTCGTCAAAATATTGAAATAATTTTCGCATTTTATCCCATAAATGTTTTGTCAAAAAAAGTAAACTGAATTATCAACTTAAATGTTGTGATGGTGTTTGGTTCAATGTATATTCAAACTAATAAATCCTTAACTTTAATCTGTATGATCCACTTTTTGCCTTCAAAATATAACCTATATATATATATATTATATTATATATTATAATATATTCAAAATATAACAAATCTCAGAAATTACATTTGAAATATTGTTAAAATTTAAATTATTGATTTACCTCTGTAAAAAAAAAAAATAAAATAAAATAAAATAATGTGTACATTGGATATTACACAATTTGCATACATACAAAATTTGTGGAATTCTTTTTTTTAAAAATGTTTCCAACTCTGACTTTGAACCAATTATGATTATTAAAATGATTATTAAAATTGACCATATATATATATATATATATATATATATATATATATATATATATATATATATATATATATATATATATATATATATATACATATACATACATATACATATACATACATACATATATGAAACTTTTCCATTTTCATAGCTAAGATGTGATTTTGATTAGGTTAAAAAAAAAAAAAAAAAATGCACTGAGCACTAAAACAGACAGCTTTGTTACGGATTTGTAAATTTACAAAATGTTGTCCTGCGACAAGCATGCTGATTTCAGAAAGTTCACCTTGAAGTCCTCACGGGCGTGAGCTCCTCTGCTCTCTTTACGGGCTTCAGCGGAGACAATTGTCTGCACCGCATTCAACATCAGATTCTGCAGCTCCAGAGTCTCCACCAGATCAGTGTTCCAGACAATGCCTACAATCATAAAAGCAGCACAAAAATGCTATAAGAACCATTGTATTGCAGCAATAACATTTTTAAAACAGTAATGCAGATCAGTGCATTTTAGATTAGACTTAAATGATTACCCATTGCAAACATGCTACCGTTCAAAAGGCTGCATTTACTTGATTAAAAAGACAGTAAAAACAGTAACAGCAGTTTAAAATATCTGTTTTCTATTTGAATGCATTTATGCAGTTTATTTCTGTGATCAAAGCTGAAATTCCAGCATCATTACTCCAGTCTTCAGTGTCACATGATCCTTCAGAAATCATTCTAATATTCTGATTTGCTGCTGAACCCAAACGTTTTAACAATACTATATTTCTCATTTATTCAATTCTCCTGTGCCAGTCTTCTCTGACCTCTGTCAAATGTCTTGATGTCATCCAGCGACTTGTAGACGGAGTCCATCTTTTCACAACCCTCCTTCAGTACATCTCCAGTACGGAACACGGCAGCGTGATTTTGCATGGTCTGAGGTATAAAAGAAAAACACAAAACTGAGATTAAATTATTTTGAAATGAGTATTTTTACTACTTTAATACTATATGATTCAATTTAGATGGAAAATTCCTAACATCCTGTTTGATCAGTCTATAATTTTTTAATGAAATAAAGAACTGCAGTGAGGTGACAGACCTTCTGCATATTCAGTCTGATCTCTGAGGTTCTGGTACTGCCGTTAGCAAAGCGGATCTTGTCCAGATTGGCAACAGAAGCCTCTCCTGCATTGGGTTTAAGAGGGGAAAGCTTCTCTCCTATAAGACAGGATGAAACATTTAAAAATATATTAACAAATCACCACTGATGCCATAAAACGTTGCAAAATATGTAAATAATTACACAATTACTGAAATACTGCTGTAAGCATTCCTTCACCATTTCAAGGTGCATTAAAGCTACCTGGAGTGTCTGTCTCAGCAATGGTCAGCGCACAAGCACGTCCAAACACAACCAGATCCAGCAGCGAGTTGGCTCCCAGGCGGTTAGCACCATGTACTGATGCGCAGCCGGACTCACCGCAGGCGTACAGGCCTGGCACTACCTTATCCTCACCATTCTTATGGGTGATGACCTGTGATAATTAGAGATGATATTAGCATCATGTTCTTGAGTGCAGCTTGCAAACAAACTTATTACTTTTACAGTACTTATGTTTAAGTAATTAATTAACTTACACTACCAATCAAAAGTTTTTGAACAATAAGATTTGTAATGATTTTTAAAGAAGTCTCTTCTGCTCACCAAGCCTACATTTATTTGATCCAAAGTACAGCAAAAAAATAGTATTATTTTGAAATATTTTTACCATTTACAAGAACTGCTTTGAAATGTGAAAATATTTAGAAATGTAATTTATTCCTGTGATTTCAAAGCTAAACTTTCAGCATCATTACTCCAGTCTTCAGTGTCGTGTGATCCTTTAGAAAAATCATTGTAATATGCTGATTTGCTTTTTAAGATGTATTATTATCAATATTTAAAACAGTTGAGTACATTTTGTTCAGAATTCTTTGATAAATAAAAAAGATCCAAAGATCAGCATTTATCTATAAAAAAAAAAAAAAGCTTTCGTAACATAACACACTATACCATTCAAAAGCTTGGAGTCAGTATAAATTTTATTAATAAAATAAAATAAAATGTTTTTTAAGCAGCAAATCAGAATATTAGAATGATTTCTTAAGTATCATGTGACTGGAGTGATGATGCTAAATATTCAGCTTTGAAATCACAGGAATAAATTACATTTTAAAATATATTCAAATATAAAATAGCTATTTTAAAAAGTACAAATATTTCAAAATGGTACTGTTTTTACTGTACTTCGGATCAAATAAATGCAGGCTTGGTGAGCAAAAGAGACTTCTTTAAAAAACATTAAAAATCTTAAAAACATTAAACAAAAAAAAAAAAAAAAAAAAAAAAAATAAAATCACAATTATGTTTAAAATTATGGGGTCAGTACATTTTTTAATGTTTTTTGAAGAAATCTCCTCTGCTTAGCAAGGCTGCATTTATTTAAACAAAAATACAGTAAAAACAGTGATATTGTGAAATAATATTACAATTTCAAATAAATGTTTTCTATTTAAAAATATTAAAAAATGAAATTTATTTGTGTGACTAAAGCTGAATTTTTATAATTATTACTTCAGTCTTCAGTGTCACATGATCCTTCAGAAATCATACTGATATGCTGATTTGCTGCTCAAGAAACATTACTGATTATTCTCAATGTTAAAACAATGCTTAATATTGAGTTCAAATGCCTAACCTAAGCACTAACAATATTCATAGAGATGCTGTAAAATGAATACCTGTCCCTTGTAGTTGGTGGGGATGCCGCCCATGTTGTAGTGGACGGTGGGTAATACTGGGATGGGCTCTTTTGTGACATCAACTCCAGCAAAGATCATGGCGGTTTCAGAGATGCCAGGCAGGCGAGTAGCAAGCTGCTGGGGTGGAAGGTGATGGAGCTGCAGGTAGACGTGGTCTTTATCTGGCCCAACACCTCTGGAGGAGGATGAAATTCATTTTTAGAAAGTTTAATCACTCACTCATTAATCTGTTAGCATTCCACTGTACCCTCCATGGTACACTGCATGTTTAGGCAAATTTTACAGGAATGTTAAGCAGTTAAGACAGTTACTTGCTGCCACCTACAGGCAGTTTTAATTTCATGTTGAGTATTATTTCAATTTATTTGAATACATTTCAAATATTAATGCAATGGTAAGGCAACATTTTGCATTCTAAATCTGCTTTTTGTAATGTCTATTCAATGCTTTTCTCATCTAAAACAATAATGACATGAGTCATTTTTAGTCTAGGTGACTCCGCTTGTACTTGGCACAAAATCACATACTAATAATGCACTAGAAATGAAGTATACTGTACCTTCCTTCCCTAATCTCAATGGTCATGGACCGTGAGACTACATCCCTAGAGGCCAAATCTTTAGCATTGGGTGCGTAACGTTCCATGAACCTTTCGCCTTCGCTGTTGATCAAGATTCCTCCCTCTCCACGGCAGCCCTCTGTGATTAGGCATCCAGCTCCATAGATACCTACGGGAATTACGTAAAAGTTGAAACTAGCCATAGGTTGGCTGAGGACATCAGTAAAAGTGGCTGGATATTTATAACACAGATGATCAATTATCAACACAGATGCATGTAAACATGGCAAAGAAACAGTATAACCACAGGTGTATATATAATTATGTGACATGATTATGTAAACTATACTAAGGTGGCAAGTTGAGTAAACCATTCCATTACAATCAATGGCATAGATTTGTTTATAATGATTTATAAGGCAGTAAATGTACTCTAAAGGAATTTTTCAGGCTTATGAACGAAAGCAGTTCACCTGTGGGGTGGAACTGCACAAATTCGAGATCCTGGCAGGGCAGTCCAGCACGGGTCACCATGGCATTACCGTCTCCTGTGCTAGTATGGGCTGATGTACAGCTGAAGTATGTGCGGCCATAACCACTGAACAGAAAACACAATAAATTTCTATGTTTGTATGTTGTAATAACACCCACTGTAATAATACTATGTTGAACTTCATTTTAATAAAAATAAAAAATATTTTTTAAAAATCCTTTTCTGTTTTAATAAACCCCTATGATTACTAGTGTTATTATTATTAACTAGAAATAAACAAAATTATTACAATGGTATAATTTGAAATAGAACTAAAATAAAGTATTACATATTTTTAATTAAATACATTTTTAAATATATTATATTTTGTAATTATTTTATATATTTTTTATACATTTATAGTTTATATGTATAAATTTAATAGACACATATTGAGATATATATATTTTTTTAAAGTATTTATGAAATTAAAACCAAAAATAAGAGAAGTTGCCCCGGCAAGTAACTAATCTAAAGTTGAAGTACTAAAACTACTAAAAAAATTTCAGAAATAAAAGCAAAGCTAAACTGAGAAACATAAAACTAATTTTAGTTTTAGTTCACTATAATAATCCTGATATAAATAATATCAAAACAACACTGCTGAATGCTTAATGGAATTAAAAAGGAAAAGGTTTTTGAGAAAAAGATTTCAGGATTTTTCTCCATATAATGGACTTCAATGGTGGCCAACAGGTTGAAGGTCAAAACTGCAGTTTCAATGCAGCTTCAAAGGGCTCTACTGAGAAACTAGGGTCTTATCTAGCAAAATGATTAGAGATTTTCTAAGTAAATAAATAAGTAAAAACGTATATACTTTTTAACCACAAGTGGTCATCTTGCACTAGCTCTGCAATGCACGTCTTCACGCATTGCATAATTACGGTGGAAAGGTCACGCGCTGTTAGTTCTTCGGTTCAAGGTAGGGTAGGGCGAAAAACTCCCATCTCATTTTCTCCTCTAACTTCAAAATCGTTGTTTTTTTTACCTTTTTGTAAAGGGCATTTGACTTTCTTTGCACAATCGCTTTGCAAACACTGGGTTGGTAGTCCCGCCTATGTCACACGTGCATGATCATGTAATGCATGAGGTCACGCTAGTGCAAGATGAATAATTTAATTTTTTTTAGAAAATGACCAGTCGTTTTGCTAGATAAGACTCTTATTTTTTGACTGGGATCGTGTAGAGCCCTTTGAAGCTGCACTTAAACTGCAATTTGGACCTTCAACTCATTGGGTCCCATTGAAGTCCACTATATGGAGAAAAATCTTGGAATGTTTAATTTCTTTTCGGCTGAAGAAAGAAAGACATGAACATCATGGATGACATAGGGGTGACTATATGTGCCAGGAAATTTTTAATCTGGAAGTGATCTAATCCTTTAAGACGTAAAACCAGATCAGTTCTCTTACCCAGTAGCAATGACTGTGTTCTTGGCTCTGAAACGGTGGATGGATCCATCCTCCATGCACAGTGCGATGACTCCCTTACACTCTCCATCCTCCATCAGCAGATCCAGAGCAAAGTACTCCACAAAGTAACTGGTGTCATACCGCAGAGACTAGACACCAATGGATACAATTAGATAGGACTCAACAGGCTTTCCAGTTCAAACATAGCCGATATATCTTGATTACTTAAATGTTTATGGAATCACATCCACAGACTCTCACTCACCCGTCCGTAGAGTGTATGAAGAAGAGAGTGACCCGTCCTGTCCGCCACACAGCAGCATCTGTGAGCCTGACCTCCTTTGCCGAACTTCAGACTCTGTCCTCCGAAGGCACGCTGATAGATCCTACCATCCTCTGTACGGCTGAAGGGCATACCAAAGTTCTCCAGCTAAAAGACAACAACAATTACAATCGTATTGACAGTAAGTAATGCTTGAGTTAGGGTCAAAAACACAAGAGGCCAGAAATCATTCTTCTTATCCAATATCATAACAGTAATCAAGACAGCTGTAGGTTCTGTAACCGTATCTCACCTCCACCACTGCAGCAGGAGCCTGCTCTGTCATGTAGTGAATGGCATCCTGGTCTCCCAGCCAATCAGATCCCTTCACTGTATCATAAAAGTGCCAACGCCAGTCATCTTCCTCCATGTTGCCTAATGCAGCATTAATCCCACCCTATTTTATAAATCAAAAGAAACAAAAACCTTGTAAGCCATTGTAAATGAATTAAGCTAATAAAGTTAACACTTACATGATGTATATGTAACTTGCGTAACACACAGACAGATAGATGGATAAATATAATATACCTCTTACCTCTCTCTCTCTCTCTCTCTCTCTCTCTCTCTCTCTCTATATATATATATATATATAATCAGTCAAATGTTTTGAACAGTAAGAATTTTAATGTTTTTTAAGATGTCAATATTATGTTGAAAACAGGTGAGTAGAATTTTTTCAGGTTTTTTTGATGAATAGAAAGTTCAGAGGAACAGCATTTATCTGAAATAGAAATCTGAAATATAAAGGCCATCACTTTTGATCAATTTAAACCATCCTTCGTAAATAAAAGTATTAATTTCTATAATTATACTGACTCTTAGCTTTTAAATGGTATAGTGTATAATGTTACAAAAGCATTTTATTTCAAATAAATGTAATCTTTGGATCTTTCTATTCAAAGAATCCTAAAATATTGATAATAATAATAATTAATGTTTCTTGAACAGCAAATCAGAATATTAGAATGATTTTTGAAAGATCATGTGACAATGAAGACCGGAGTAATGATGCTGAAAATCCAGCTTTGATCACAGAAATAAATTACATTTTAAAATATATTAAAGCAGAAAGCAGTTATTTTAAACAGAAAAAATATTTCACAATATTATTGCATTTGCTGGATCAAATAAATTCAGGCTTGGTGAGCAGAAGAGATTTCTTTAAAAACATTAAAAATCTTACTGTTCAAAAACTTAAAACAACACACTTATCAGCGCTTTTTTTTTTTTTCAAAGTGGTGTGAGAACATCCGAGGTGTAATTTCAAAGGTTAAACTTATCTGTGAACTTCAGACTTCTTTAACTGAAAATAACTGCCCTGCTCTCAGATGATCTAAAGAACTGATTCCCATTCACTCTGTTCCTGAGCAAACATGAATCTGATGTATTAGTCTTAATATTTATTGTCGTGGCTTTAGAAATCACCTAAAATATATATCAGTAAATCCTGATCTATAAAACCTAGCATAAATCCTTGTTACTAAATGACAATATAAAGAAATGCAAGAGAAATTCTTCAAACCTGTGCGGCCACTGTGTGTGAACGGGTGGGGAAAAGTTTAGTAACACAGGCTGTGTTAAAACCGGCCTCCGACAGACCGAAAGCTGCACGCAGCCCAGCGCCACCTGCTCCCACCACAACAGCATCAAACTCATGGTCTACTACTGGATATTGTGTGGAGATCTGAAATACCAAAAACGTAATGATCACACAAGGCAAGTAGCCTATGACATCTAATGTTGTTCCACTAAAGTGACAATGCATATGCATGCAACTCTAAATGCTATATCCTGCAAGCAACATGAAAGCTCCTGAAACCAAACAAGGAAGTAGCATATATACTTACACCATCTGAGACTTTTGCATCTCCCTTTTTTCCATAGATGGAGAAATGCAACTTGCGGTTGCTTGCCTGGCATACCGCTGGCAGCTGATTGGACCAAGAAAAAATATTTTTATATTTATATATATATTTATATTTTATAATAGTTTTTTTAATAGTTAGAAATTGAAACAAAATCACATCTGTGATATCTACACAATGCATAATGTTTCAAAACAGCTTTACAGATTTTTATTTTTATTTTACATTACAATCAAGAAACAACTAAGTGTCATAATAAAAATAATTAAAAATTTCCACCCTCTTTCCACCCTATCTGTATAATATATGTTGCAATAAAAATGTGCAAAAAGTGTTATTTTTGGTAAGTAAACACATCATTTCAATGCAACAGAGTGTCAACAATCAAACGTATTTTAGTCTTTTCTGGTGACATAACAGTGAGACATCTGGTTATAGTTTCATTGTAACATAAAGATAAAATGTATATATTCAAGATACATGCGAGAAGAATTATGATTTAAACCCATCTGCAGCACTTATGTATGTTTATGACATAACACATCTACAAACTTTACATCTGAAATAAAAACTAACCACAAGTCAATTTTCAAAGCAGTCTGCTTTCATTCTCATAATCAGTAAGATACTGAATAAAAATCTTGCATCCAGACAATTAAAAAGTGATAATATCTAACATAATGACACGAGCATTCAGCATCACATGGCTAATGCTAACGCTGCCTGCTTGACCTTCAATGGACTCCTGTTTACAAACTATCTAAACTTTACTTCTAGGAAAAGTCACAATACATCAGGTCAAAAACCCTTAAGCATCACTGCTAAAAGACAAGCTCCATTATCAAAACAGTATCACATAAAACACACTCATATAACAAAGGTATTGATACTGCGTAACACTGTTACTTAACACAGCAAAAGATGGTTACAAAACCAGCACATAACGGACTACAACAGATCACAGCGACATCTGCGTATAAAGCAATTAAACTTTCGGCCTGCATTGGCCAAATGTCTTTAAAATAAAAGTATGCGCAAGATCTGAGAGGACTTACAGCTTTAGATGACACAATCTTTCTCCCGAGGACACGGGAGGCAGCGCACACCGCAGCCATATTGCTCGATTCTGGCTGATACGCAAGCGCCTGTGAAGAGCTTGATGGGAAGTCCGAGTCATTTCCACGAATCGGTTCTTTCGAACAGTTAAAATGATTCGGTGATTCTTTTCCCTGGCTTCACGGAGCTGCGTATTGACTCGATTAGGTGTTAATTAAAAGTTGTTTATTGTAATCTCATATGTAGGGCAGTTTGTTGTAGCAATGATTCAGCTTATAAAATATGAAGTGAGGAAACTTTTCGCAACATTAGCCAAATCTTCGGTTCACTTAAACAACTCTTACTTTCGTTCTCAGCTTATTCAGTTCTCAGTTAGTTGTCGGTTGTTGACTGTTTGGAAATCGGGTTTCCGTCAATTATGTTAAGTTAAAACAAAAACACACAAACGATATTCATTTAAAATATGTATACAAATCTTACCATATAGTGAATAACAAATCAAATACATTACAAGTCAAACGTTTTTGAACAGTAAGATTTTTAACTCTGTTTTCTATTTAAATATATTTTAAAATGTAATTTATTCCTGTGATTTCAAAGCTGAATTTTTAACATCATTACTCCTTCAGAAATCATTCTAATGTTCTGATTTGCTGCTCAAAAACCATTTATTATTATTATATTATTATTATAATTATGTTAAAAACTGCTGAGCAGAATTTGTTCAAGTTTCTTTGATGAATAGAAAGTTCAGAAGAACACAGATATCTTTTGTAGCATTATAAACTGTAGTTTATAATTTTAAAGCATCCTTGCTAAATAAAAGTATTAATTCGTATAATTTCTTTTAAAAAATTATATATACTGACTCCAGGTTCTTTGAATGGTATATAAAAATATAATAATGGTATGGTGTATAATGTTACAAAAACTTTTCATTTCAGATAAATGCTGATCTTTGGATTTCCATATATTAAATAATCCTGAAAAATGTATTCAACTGTTTTAAATATTGATAATAAGGATAATAAAAAATATTCTTGCAAATAAGCAGATTAGAATAATTTTCTGAAGGATCATGTGACACTGAAGACGAGTAATGATGTTGTAAATTTAGCTTTGATCACAGGAATAAATTACATTTTAAAATAAATAAATGTAGAAAACAGTTATTTTAAATAGTACAAATATTTCACAATATTACTGCTTTTGCTGTATTTTGGATCAAATAAATGCAGGCTGCAGAAGAGAATTCTTTAAAAAACATTAAAAATCTTACTGTTCAAAAACTTTTGACTGGAGGTATATGACATACATTTCTTTAAAATTCTTTGTATAAATAAAATATTTAAACATTTGCTACTTAATGTAACACGTCATTACATGTGTGAATACATAGAGAATGTGCAAATGCGTGCTAGCTACCTATCAAGTTCTATCACTGGTTGAAAAGATCCGATCGATTCGGTTCGAACGATTCATGAATCGCTAGCAGCGGTGCTTTAGTGAGGACCGTACCAATGATTGTCCACAGTGGGGGGATTTGTCGGTTAGCGTTGTGCAAAAAACAAAAACAAACATGCTTTGAAGCTGTGTGGAGTTATTTACTGTAAGTGTCACTGTATAGAATATAACCCTCACGCTTATAAATAATCGATATTTTATAGAGAACACTGACGCAGGCGTTAGCCCTACTTATGTATGGAAGCGACTATTTGAATCTATTTGATAAGAGACGAGCGCTTTGAATATTTGCAAGGTAAGATGGACATTTGATGTAGTACTGTATTGACAACATGTATTGTGCTTGCACAATTAAAATGCAATATTCTTTGTTAAAAAAATAATAACTAGTCAAATTGCGTATGGATGTCTTGGAAACAGGAAGTGTCATATTTCAACTAGGAACGATCTTGCATTGCTCAGGTTTCTAGTTAGGAATTAAATTAGAATGCTATTTCAGTTTTATTTTGTTTGCATAAGGATGGTAATACATCACTATAAATTAAAATTAGGCAGTTGTTTTACTCATCATAGAGTGTCAGAATTTACAGTTGCCTTTTTGTTTTTATATCACATTGGTCAGATGTTTGATTTATTTTTCCAGCTGCAGTCCACATGAATAACCTAAATGATCCTCAGGACTGGAATATAAGGCCAGAGAGGCAGGGCGGTGGTGGTGACAGCAGCAAGTGGAACTATGCCCTCCTGGTGCCCATGTTGGGACTCGCTGCCTTTAGTATGTACTACACAACACATGCTTCAGCAGCATGTACATTGTGATGAAATGCATTTCATATTTAGGGGTTCAAGCGTGTGCAGACCAAACTGTAAGCCGTAGAGTGTTGAAAGTTGCAGGGATGGTAGTACTCACACCACCAACAATGTCACCAAGGCTCACCCCAATCAGCCTGACAGGGGCGCTACAGCGAACAAAAGCACGAAATCGCCTCCGATTCGAAGGGCCACTTTTTAGTAAAATGCTTATAACTCCTGAATGGAATGAGATATCTTCGCCAAACTCAGGACACTTATTTAAAAGCTCAATCTGAGGTCACAGGACAAAAATCATAGAGCTTAGCCACTTGGTGGCTCTATAAGAGGGAAAAAAAAAAACATAAAAATGGCTATACCTACGCATCCATTTGTCCTATCAACATGGAAATCGCTGTGCACGGTCTTGGTCCAAAGTGCCACAAGTGTCTACAAGGACATTTGCGAATCTCAAAAAACATGGCCGCCACTGGCCATCAAAATTTGAACAGCTGTTAGACAAGGTTAATGGAGGCTGATCGGAACGAAACTCGGTGGGCCTGGTCAACTTACAGCCCCAAAGGTCTGTAAGAAATTTGAAAGAAATCAGCCACTGTGGGGCGATATCACATTTTAAAAGGGCATAAACGGTTGTACGTTGCACAGTTTTTCGCACATACGCACGATATTCATATCATACGATAGAACTCCTCATTCCGGACAACTTTGCCTCTAGAACCACTGCAGTCAATCAAATTGTTTGTTAAATTATTGAAAACAAAATTTGCAAACTAGTCCTAGGTTTTTCACTTAATCTGGAAAAAACACTGCAGTACAATTCTCTGGTCTCTCTAGGTCAATAATTATCAAAAAAATGTTGAAATTTACCCTTTGGGAAGCTATAATGGGGTCGTTTAGAAAAGGGGCCTGTCCGAATTTACCCAAAATCCTATAAAGCCTAAAGGAAAACTCAAAACTTCACGAAACCTGGTGAGCACATGGGAGAGGTGATGCAAAGTTTTAAGGAGATCGGACCACAGCTGCTACTATAACAGTCATAAACATTACAAAACATAATATTTCTATGGTAAATTACCTGTATTTGCAGAAAAAGGCTTGCTGCATAATGTATTTTTTCCTATGTGCTTAAATGCCTTAAAGCGCTTGAACCCCGGTAATCGTTGCTTGAAGCTATATTTTATTTTTCTTTTGTCTTAGGATGGATCTGGTCCAAGGAGTCTCAAAAGGAAATCGAAGAGGCCAAGGACAAGTACGAAAAGACCATAAAGACAATCCAGAAGGACCTGGATGTGAAATACAGACAGATGCTCTCTGAAAACCGCAGAGAAACAGCTCACCTCGAGCTTGATCTAGAGAAAGAAAAGCAGCGAGCGCATGGCTACCGTCAAGCCCTGGCTTCCCAGAGTAAGCAGCTGGAGGAGGAACGTCGAGGTATGAGGTTAGAACGTGAAGCTCTAGAAAACGAGAGAGCTAGATTGCGCTACGCAGGACCTGGTGGCACCCTCTTCCACGAGGCCTTGGAAAAGGAGAAAGAGCGAGAGAGGAGGGCTTCGCTGGCTCTGAAGGACGTAGAGTACAGGCTGGTGGAACGGCAGAGGGCCTTTTGCAGTATTTTGGTGCCTCGTGCGAGGAGGGTGGAGATGGAGAAGGACCTTCTGGTTCGTACAGCCAAAGAGCCTCTTCTTGCACATCTGGAGATGGAGGACGGTCTCAGGGATATTTTTAAGAATGATCGCAGCTGTGCAGAGTATCTGAACACAGATGAGCGCAGGAATGGGAGTCTGATGTGGCTGTATCTCAGATACTGGCAGCTGCAAGTCACTCTTCAAACACACCAGAGAGCGGAGGCGGCTATGCTCGGCGTACAGCCAAAAAAATGACATTGGGAGAGCAGAAATGTATCTATATCACTAAAATGATGTGTTTTAAAATATCTCATTGTCAATAAAGTTAATGAGATTCTATTTTGTTATATTCTTTTCTTTGTTGGAAGAGCATTTTTAAGAAATAGTTTACCAGCAAAAGAAAATTTGCTGAAAAGATGTAGATGAGTTTGTTTCTTCATCAGAACAGATTTGGAGAAATGTAGCATTACATCACTTGCTCACCAATGCTTCCTCTGCAGTGAATGGGTGCCGTCAGAATGAGAATCCAAACAGATGATTAAAACATCACAATAATCCACAAGTAATCCACACATTAGCATCTTGTGAAAAGAAAAGCTGCATGTTTGTAAGAAACAAATCCATCCTTAAGATGTTTTTTTAAACTTCAAACCATTGCTTCAGGCTAAAATACGAGTCCATAATCCATAAAATTGCTTTTACCAGTGAACACAAAACAAAGAAGCATAAGCAATTTGTCATAGAGACAAATTAATTTACATAGCCAGGTTTATTAGAAAGCTAGATTAGAGGTGAAATAGAAAGGAGAAAAAAAAAGTGCCACTTTAATTAAAAGGAACACGATCACTGACTAAATCATAAGCAATACACTGTAAAACATTTTAACAAATAAAATGGCTCCGATTGCTATGCATTTGCAGGACCAGTTTAACTAGTGCTGAATAAACAGTTCAGGGTGGATAGTCATGAAATGACTCACAGCTTTATATTGTCAGTCTGTTCTGATCTTTAAAGAGAAGATAAGTTAATCTTACATATTACATGATGGCCTAAAATAATTTAATCTTACATACTGTTTTATAAGAGGGCCTAAAATAATTTAGGTGTAAAGATAAAAAAAATATTTATACATATGAGTTGGGTTGTGTAGATGTAATGCTACCACACCTGCTTGAACATTTAGCTAAAAAGCTGCTTTTGGTGACTTTCCTATTCCTTCATGCAACCAGCAAACAAAATCACTGAGATGGTGTTATTCTCTAACTGATTTGTTTTCTTTTCAAACATTTGACCTGATCTGCCACTTAAACTATCTTTGCATTACTGTGTTAAAATAATTTAACTACTGATATTTAATACCAGTTCTATGACTTAATCTCTTAAGTGTTTAAGTGTATGCTATTCAAACAATTAATAAATGTAATATCTTATCAGGGCTCAACGCTAAGGATTTTTTCTACTGGCCCAGTCTGGCCAGTGGTTCAAATTTTTACTTGCCTGGTCAAAATTTTCACTGGCCCTGCACAAAAAAGCTAAATAGTTGCTGTTATCATTGTTTTTTACTCATGTTATCTTTTATTTTAAAGTGCCCCTATTATGCCATTTTAAAGGTTGATAATATTGTTTTAATAGACTCCCAAAACAGGTTTACATGTATGCAAGGTCAAAAAACACTTCCGTTTTCTCCAAAAATAGATTTCATTTTACCCCATTTCTAAATGATTCCTAAACGACTTCTTCGAAGCAGTTCGAAGAATCAGTCTGTAAGGGGGGAGTGAGAGACGAGAGGCGAGCGGATCCAAATGCGAGCTTTTATTTAATGGACGAGGCAAAGACATGGTCAGACAGGCAGGGTCAAACAGGAGCAAACAGGAATATCACAGGAGAGACGTAGAGAATAATCCAAAAACACTAGCAAGAGTCAGGTAGGCAGGCGGCGAGCAGTCGAGACGAGAAGGGCCAGGCGTGGGGACTAAACACTGGGAACTAGGAACTCGGGAACAACGAAACTAGGGAACGCTAACAATAGAACACAAGAACAACTCACAATACTCCGTGGTTTGCATGGGGAAAGTCCGGGGCTTTTATAGAGCTGCTGATTGGTCACGGGGACAGATACAATCAGCGCGATGGATCCTGGGAGATGTAGTCCGGGGTGTGGTGCAACAGTCAGAGTGTAATGATGGGGTGAGAGTGACATCTGGTGGTGAGCGGACAGCGGGACACCGACCAGTAGGGGAGGCTGCAGCCTCCCCCGTATAGGGGACCAGATTCGTGACACAGTCTCTCTAAACCCCTCCTTTCCGTGAGCCCTCACTGCTGTGATTGGTCAGAAGGCGCAGTTCTTTATGATTGGTCTACCGCGCACAGAGTGTCGGAGAAGGAAACGTCCATTGCCATAACTGACTGACAGCCTTGGATATTTGTCAATACACAGAAAAAATGGCATCAATTTTACCATACCAATTCGAGCCAGAGTCTGATGATGAAACGACTAAAGTGGCTGATCGACAAGTTAACAGGGTCTACCTTGGAAAGTGCTGACAATTTGCTTATGTAAGCGAACCGGGCACACCTCTATGTTGTAAACTTCAACATCGTATAATGCATTAAGGCGGCTTTCACACCGAACGCGGGAAGCGCTGCGCTGGCCGCTGGGTTCAGTGCAGCCCTTCAGAGCACAGCGGCAAAAGTTTATTTGAACAACTTATTTGAACTTTGTCGGCGGCGTACGCGCTCCGCTGCGCGTGCGCTTTGGTCAGGCAGAAACAAGCTGTCCTCGCAGGGCGAAACACATTGAATCGAATGGGTTTCATAGCACAGCGCTTTCCGCATTCGGTGTGAAAGCCGCTTCGTGCGCCATCCTTTATCATTTCTTAAACTAATGAGACAGACAGACAGTCAAGCTGCATCAATCACAAATTGTCAGACTACAGTGGGTCCACAGCTGAACAACAGAACTACAAAAGCTTGATTTAGCCTAGTGTTTCTCAACGGCAGGGGGCGTTCGGACAGCATCGGAGGGCGCTGGAAGTAATATTTTTAAAAAAGGGGGGGCGTTGAGCTGTTCCTGGGGGGCGTTTGGTCAAGACGAGTTTAAACCAAAGATGTATGAGCTGAAACTTGCAAAAAAAAAAAAAAGGTCTGCTACATCCTAACACTGTCTCTACACTGGATACATTAAAAACGCACTTTCTATATCTGTTTTTTAACTTGTCGGTAGCGCAGGCGCGTGAAATCCCACAGGCAGAAATAGAACGCCGCATCTGTTTAGTGTAGCGCTCGCGCTCAGTTGTTACTGAACGACAGATTATAACGGGATCGATGTGCTTTAAGACACGTGTCGCGCTGTTCGCGGTCAGTGTAGTAGTGCTGTTCGCTGCTAGTTTACACCAATACTGCCCTCCTAGACCTGACGGTGTATAATTTCCTTAGCAACGACTTCAGTTTGCTTGACTTTTCTGTAGCGCAGCCGCTGCGTCAAAACAATAGCAAGCATTTATACACGATAAAGCAAGACATGTTTTTTCTTGTTTAGAAAAATTAATATTAATACATTTTGTTTGCTGATTGGCTGCAGTTGGTTTGAATACCACATTTCTAAGGAGTTTATGAAAAGCTCACAATTATAGGCTAATATATCCACGTTGTTTTTTTGCTCCTTTTTTGCTTCTAATGATAATGATACTTCAAAAGATAAATCAAAAATGTGATGAATGTCATGTGCCATTTAATGACATTAAAAAAATAATATTATGTATGAACTGTTTTAAGGGTTAAGATACATGCTTTCAAAACGGGCCTATATATTATAAATAAAATATAGCCTATAATATACACTAGCATTTAAAAAGGTCAGTATGATTTATTAATGGGTTCATAAAAAAGGTTGCATTTGTTTGTTTAAAAAAACAGTTTACATTAAATACATTAAAAACAGTAAATCTATCATTAAAAAAAAAAAACAAAAAAAACTTTTTATTTGAATATATTTTAAAATGTGTTCTCTTCTCATGCTAAGCTACAGTATATTACTATAGCTTTCAGTGTCACATGATCTTTCAGAAATTATGCTGACTGTTGCTTAAGAAACATTTCTTGTTATTATTATAGCTGGCACAACACACTGACAAAAAAGCAAGATTTGAAATTTAATATATATATAACAAATCCAGTGTTTTCACTGGCCAACTTAGTTTTATTTTGTTAATATAAACAAATTTTGAGCCATGATCCAGCTTTGCTTGCGAAGACTGAGAAGCTCCATTTATAGCCAAACATGATTCCCTCACCTATTACTGATTCACCTGCTTGCTGTGTTTCAAAGTAGTTTATTTGGTTATTCTATAACCTTTTCACTTTTATTTTGCCTCTGTCCCAACTTTATTGGAGTGGGATGCATACTTCAAATAAATAAATAAATAAATAAATATTTTTTAAATAAATATGTTTATATTTACAAAATACATTTAAGTTGGTCAGTGAAAACTTTGGAAATCTTTTCTTTGTACTTTTGTCAATTAAATAAACGTTAAATAGAATGAACAAATTACAGATTTTATCATTTTACAAAATGTCCCAACTTTTCTAGAATTAGGGTTGTACTTAGTTTTTTTTAAAGTAAACTTTGAAATATTCTCACAAAATCTATGAAATATAGTAAAGTAGTAAATATAAAGTAATGGTATTTGCTCACCAAAATAACAATGTCCACTGTGTCATTTTTATTTAGTCTTTTTAAATTTGGGGCAACAAGATATATCCACATCTCAACAACACTGAAGCTGTTGCAATGAAAACCACCGACATGCTTAAAAACTCTGTAAATGAATGTTATTACACTTATTTTAAAATAATTTACTCTAAAAAAAGTACTTCACTCTTTTTTGATCAATTCAATGCATTCTTTAAATAAAGTAATTTCCTAAAAATCATAATGACCCCATACATTTGAATTACTGTAAATATAATAACAGTCCTTATTATAAACACAAAATAATAATAATCAACTTTAATATTCAGTGAGGACAATTAGACTACGATTTATTTGATGGGGGGGCGGTGAGGGACCTGGATAATGGGTAGGGGGGTGCTGGCCCAAAAAAAGGTTGAGAACCACTGATTTAGCCAGTTAGCAAGACAGATGCAGGGTTGTTACACAACATAACATACACAACTACGTATTTTGAACGAAAATACAATCTTTGTAGATTCATCATCTTTTGGAAGTGAATATAAAACAGTTTTACTCACAGCGTAGGATACAGCGTCTTCTGTATAATGTACGTGTAAATTTCCATGTGACCTAAACCACATGGAAATTTTACTGTTTGTGGGCGGACAAGTTGTTGGCAACGTAGAACGTGGGCGGACCTTATGCAAATGTGTTACTTCGTGACGTGCGGCCGTAACAGAAAAAGATTTGAATTCCTGACGACTCGTTCAGGCAAATGTGAGCCGACTCTTTTTTTTGATAGACAATAACTTTATTTATCATGCACTGTCGGCTTCACAACTTTGCAGATAGTTTATGTTCTCATACAGCTACATGACTCGCTGCATGAAAGATCATATTTGAAAAGGCATAATAGGGGCACTTTAATAAATAAGCTTATATGACACCAAAATTTTACATGCCAATTAAAATTGTACAATTCTCGATTCCAATTTCGATACCACACCTAAACCTACTAGCCTAACTAAAGTTCAAATATTATTTGTTTGTTCAAAAATGATTGTATTGTTAATATTTTATTACACATGAAAAGATGCTTTAGGGAAAAACAGCACGGTCTGAAAAGCGCAAACTCAGTCTCTGCCAGTAGATGGCACTTGAATAACAGTGTAGTTTCTTTGGTAACTGCTGTAAACAAAGCAGCACAGTGCTTATGAACGCTACTTTAAATGCGTCATACATGGGCAAATGAAAAGAAAACGCCTTGTAAACCTTTCTTAAAAGAGTCAGTTCCCATCAGAGATACATTCATATAAACCCCCGTTTCAATATTTAGGATAATATTTCCAGTATTTCGCGCATTGTGAACCATGATCTTGCAATAAAAAAGAGGGGTTACATTTCAGTAGCTTTAAATGTAATCTGTCATGAGTCACTTTATTAAACATTTTTAGTCAGCTGTTATGAAATAGTGGCAACATTTTGTTGGCTAAACTATATCAAATTTTACTTGTCAGATTCAGTGACCCTGGCCAACTGCAACCTGGAACCATAAGCATTTGTAAGGAACAAACTGTAGATCTCCAACATTATTGGGTAATTACAGGAACTAGTAATAAGAATAAAGTTAAGATATACATTTATCAGATAATCGAAATATGTTATAGCTTTCAAGCGCTAAAACATCTCAAACGAAAAACATTCTTATTAGTAGTAAACAACAGCAGCAGCATTAATGTTTCATTTCTTTCCTATATAAACATATGATGTTTTATTAACAAGGTTCGGGAGGAGCGCGTCAGATACCTAGCCTAACTAACACAACAGGAGTCCACTCAAGTCAATCAGCGCTATGCATTCAAATACAGCTGACTTACCTCTATCCTTTTGACGGTTTATCAGCATCCCTCCACCACCCCATCTCCTCACTCCGAGTTCTCACTACACCTAAGGGGGGTTCTCTGGGTTCGGGCCATTCCTGAGCTCGGAGCCCTTCCCCGGACAGCACGCCAAACATGCATTACTATACTCCGGCTAATTATATGTAAGCGTGAACTCGTGAATTAGATGCTGGCGACAGTATCTAGCTGGTCCAGTTTTCGTAAGCCTTAAGACATGAAACATCTTTACAGCACCGCTCGTCTCCTCTTACGCAGATCATTCGGCTTCAGCGTCTTATCTAAAACGTGCGCGCTCCCGCGCGAACATTTGCTGAACCTCGACCCCTGGTCACACTTTTCGATAGGTCACCGATTTCGGCACAACAGGCTATTTGTCCATCTCTCTGTGATAGCTTAACATTTTAATTAACAATTCTTAAAAACGTGTACAAATGATAAACTTTAGTGACGACACGGCAGTGGTCCGATCGGGCCAGTGACAAATTCGTCAACTGTCCCGAGCGTCTTTTACACTGGCCCCGGGCCATTGGGCACTCCTTATTGTCGAGCCCTGACTTATGTTAAACTGAACAAGATCAGAACTGGGTCAATGGCAAGACCAGAGAGGCAGGGTGGTGGTGACAGAAGCAAGTGGAACTACTATGCCTTTCTGGTACCCATGCTGGGACTCGCTGCCTTTGGTATGTACCACACAACACAAATGCCCTTAAAGGTGCTGTATGTGATTTTCAGTGGTGGGCAGTAACGAAGTAGTTGTACTTCGTTACTGTACTTAAGTACATTTTTCAAGTATCTGTACTTTACTGGAGTAGTTTTATTTATTTTTTGATTTACTACATTTCATAAAACATATCGTTACTCCTTTGCTACGTGCTCTGAGACGCAGAAGCGGTGTCTGATTCATGAACAAACTGATTCTTTTCAATGAACCTGTGAAATTGATTCGCCAATCGCACCAAACGATTCATTCACGAATTGGAATGATCCGATTGCAGCTGTTCTCGAGTCGACAACTCATTTATTCAAATGATCCGTTTAGAGCGAGTCTCCAGTCAACTGAATTCACAAGTAAGAACCGGGCGATCTTGCGCGCGCGAAAAGTAAGTTACTAATGTCGAATTTTAGGATTAATTATTGTAACTGAAAATCATATTTAGGTCAAAGCTGTCCGTTGTTTGTTGTAAGGGTGATCTGTTTCTGAAATGCTTGAATTCAGACACATCAACATCAGTGTCTCTGCTTTAGGTCAAAAACGAAAAATTTAAATAACAGATTAAATAAAATAACTCATGCACGCATGTAACCCTACCTGACGTCTGTTTTTATATTGTTTAGCAATAGTATACATTTTTATATTGTTTGGATCAACTAGATCAACTAGAATAGATATGAATGTTTATTCATAACCATACTGAAAATAAGTAAATATTGTTAGCTGATGCTGTCTAGCTAACAAGCTTGCTGGTGCTAAGTTGATGTAATTTTTAGATATAAAGTCCAAATATTTTTATTCAACAACCTATATAGATTACATCCGAGGGAAAAAGAAAGGATGTGATGTTCAGAATGGTAACTACAGTAATTATTAAAGTGGGAAGTGATGCCTACTGGGGGCATTTGGCCAGGGGTGTTTTTACACAGACAATGTTTGAAAGAAAAAAATCATTATGAAAATATAATTATATTTTGCTAACTTCAGGCCTTATTCTCATGTCATATGTAACTGTGACGTTGTGCAAAACAACAAGCTTTAAAACACTTTTTTCTTATTGGTGAAAATTAGATGGTCAAATCTGTTTTCTCTCAGGTACATTGCAGTGTAAGCTTCACATTGAATATTACTACATCACTCTTATCAATATAGTCCATATCAAAAACAAAAATGTATTTTTACTCCATATAGTGGTTATTTTGGGAAAACCCCAGGTATTTTGAGCAGTAGGATTATAAAAAATATGTGCTACTATAAAATTAAATTAAGTAGCCTATATAAAATTGCAAAATAAATCGATCAGTCTCGGACCTCCCGTAAGCATTAAAGGACCCCCCATAACACCCCAAATAATATGGGGGTCCCCTGGTTTTTCAATAACACTATAATACTTAAAACATGAAACTTGTGAAAATGAAATTAAACTGAAACTATTCATTGCTATTAAATTTAGACCTGCTCACTTTACAACATATTTTATTTTTACACGTTTTTACAGTGTTGCTCATTTTAACCAATCACACAGGACTCTGTTGAGTTTAGTATATAGTGGCCAATCAGAGGTGTTCAGAATAGTCATTGCTGAATTAAGCAACAAAATGCAGATGTACGAACTATGCAAGTAAGAGATTAATTTATTATACAGTGTATGGACAGCTTCATTGATTATAAGAGGAGTTATGAGTGCTTAAACATTCGCTAGACTGACTGTGCTCATTTTTCACTGCCTGATTCAGTGTAAGAAAATGCAATGCAATTAGAATATTCTCAAAATTCAAGATATGGTGGCAGAAAATGTATACCATTACATATAGTTAATCAATATTACAAATGTGATATTGATTTTATACAACAGTTTAATAAACTATAAGTTAATATTAATAGACTTACATTTTAGACACCATATTGCCTATTTTTTTGTTCTATTTCGCCAACAAATATGGTTCCAAACAAAGTGACAGCAATGCATTCCGTCCTGAATGAATCAACCGTTTGAATGGTTCAGCAACGACTCGCTTATTAACAGTGACTTACTGACACCTACTGCTGATTTTAATTTCACATTTAAAGTACCTTTTCATTTGTTTAATAATTTCAAAAATCAGCATTCAACGTTTTAGGATTAATATATAAAAACATTATTCTTGCATTTATAACTGCAGGTCAAATGCATTCATGTCCTGCATTAAACAGTGGGTAAATACATCTAAATGCCACTTCAGATGCAGTGTCTGTGTTTCATCTGCATTGAAAAGATGTATTTTGTTAATAATGATTTTATTTGTTTATTCAGTCTGATTATCATTATAGATAAAATCTCAGAAAAAGAAGAAAGAAAGAGAGAAAGAAAGAAGAAGTCCACTTCCAAAACAAAGATTCACATATAATGTACTCATCCCCTTGTCATCCAAGATCTTCATGTCTTTCTTTCTTCAGTTGTAAAGAAATTGCGTTTTTTGAGGAAAACATTTCTGCATTTTTCTCCATATAATGGACTGGTATGGTGCCCCGATTTTGAACTTTCAAAAGAGAGTTTAAATGTGGCTTCAAACGATCCGAGGAATAAGGGTCTTATCTAGCGAAACGATCGGTTATTTTCATTAAAAAAATAAAAACAGGCATTTAACAAAACATTTTTATCCCCTTATATGTACAGTATATACATATGAATTGAAATTGAATCAAGATCGAAATCTCCAGAAATCCACCCGGCCCCCACCCCAAATCTCACTCCAAGCTGAACTTAAAAGTTGGCAACCCTGCCATTATATGGAAAAAAATGCTGAAATGTTTTCCTCAAAAAATATAATTTCTTTATGACTGAAGAAAGAAAGACATGAACATCTTGGATGACAAGGGGGTGAGTACATTATATGTGAATCTTTGTTTGGGAAGTGGACTTCTCCTTTAAGTGTGCTTTACTGGCGCGTACATTGTGATTGATCTCCTGTGCTCTCTTAGGGTGGATCTGGTCCAAGGAGTTTCAAAACGAAACTGAGGAAGCCAAAGTTGAGATCAATCATCAAGCACTGGTGTCCCAGAATCAGAAACTCAAGGAAGAACATTGTTACATGAGGTTGGAAATGAAAAGCGAACTATCTAGACTGTTTCAAAAAGCCCTGGAAACTGAAAAAGAGCGAGAGCAGATTGCTTTAGCGGTTCTGAATGATGTAGAGTACAGGTTGATGGAAAGGCAGAGGGCCTTTTGCAGTTTTTTGGTGACCCGTGTAAGGAGAATGGAGATGGAGAAGGAATTATTGATTTATACAGCCAAAGAACCCCATCTTGCACATCTGGAGATGGAGGACGGTCTCAGGGATATTTTTAAGAATGATCGCAGTTGTGCAGAGTATCTGAACACAGATAAGCGCAGGAATGGGAGTTTGATGTGGCTGTATCTCAAATACTGGCGGCTGCAGGCCACCCTTCAAACACACCAGAGAGCTGAGGCTGCTATATTCGACACACAAGCAAAAAAGTGACATTGGAGGAGAAAAAAATGAATCTGTATCACTAAAATGATGTATTTTAAAAGACCCAGTTGTCAATAAGATTCAATTTTGTTACATTGGTTTCTTTGTGAGAAGATCAAATTCAGATTTCACAATTTGTCAATACGATTTACACAATAAATTACCAAATATTTAACTGTAGTAAAATATGTTTTTAGGGCTCAAGGGAGTATTTCAATTTTTAACCAAACATTTTCAACACTCATCCATATACTTCATCCATCTTGTATAATTATGCCCCTGTTGGCATAATGATGTCAGAAAAAACAGTCTGTCTCATTGTGAACTTTTCCTGGTGTGGATGGAAATCCTTAAATTTTATATTCCTAGTATGTTAATCCGAGGGTGCAATTATGCATCTAGACTCTTTTATAAAAGGTGACATAGAACAACAATTTGTAGCAGAGACAACAACATTCATAACAATGCACAACGCCAGGTTTATTATAAGAGGTGAAATGCAAAGAAAAGAAAAAAAGAAAGTGCCACCTAAATTAAAAGAAACAAAATCCCTGACTGAATTTTAAGCAATGCATTACAAAACATTCTTTAACAAAAAATCAGGCCCGCTCATGTCTTCAAAAGGGGGTTGGAATTTCAATAACCTTTGCATATGTACAACCAGTTTAACCAGTGTTGAATAAATAGTTCAGAGTGAAAGCCATGAAAAGATCCATGAGGTACCACAGCATTATATCTATCAATCTGTTCTGATCCTTAAAGGGAAGGTAAGTTCATCTTACATATAATATGAAACCCTAAAAGTAGTTTAAGATACAAATATATTCAGTATGCATATCAATAACGTGTAGGAACATTTTGCAAAAGTATGTTTTTTCTATCTGAAAGTGAAAGTGCACAAATTGTGAGCATATTCAAATAAAAACTGATGTTGTTCTCTTCTGACTAGTTTTCAATTTTCGATTCAGTCAAAATGAATGATCTAAATGCACGAAGGAATCAAATGAATATTAGAACAACTGGAAATGGTGGAGATGATAAATGGAACTGGAACTGGCCTTTGCTGATTTCACTGTCTGGCTTTGCGTTGTACCGTAAGCATTGCATTCTGATTGTTTCTGGCACAGAAAATGGCCCAAATCCCATGTTCTGTAATAATTTTATGTGCATTTTTGTTTCTCTTTTCTAGAACATGGTAGTTTTAGCTATTCTTTAGATTTAAAGAAAGCATTGACAGTATTCTTTGCTTCTTCACAGAATGGTTCATGCATAGGAGAATAAGAAATGAAATCGATTGTTTGAGGACAAGCATTGAAAAAGACAGAAGGGAGGACAAAGCCATGCTTGTGATTCATGAGATCCGCAGGTTGTTGTACGCTAGACAAGAAATCATTTGCAGCAATACTGTCCCATATTTTGCTCAGCGGACCAGAGAGCAAGAGTTGACCAGCATGGCCTCCACTGACCCTGTAGCATGTCAACTCAATATAAAGGCTGACCTCCTCAAGATCTTCCAGCATCCTGAACCCTGCTCAAGAGCCACTATAAACACATGTTTTGAGGACTGGCAGAGAAAACTTAAGGATTTACTTGAAAATGAGCAAAAATAGATTGGCACACAGTTTTATAAGGATACATTTGTTTGACCCAGTGTGACACTGGACTTATATTTGCTTGTTGTATGTTATGTTGTATTTTAATGTCATAGCCTATGTGAATGTGTAAATGTTCACTGTGATATTAAAAAAATTCTGTCAGGGTTGAATCTGTTATGAAACTGAGCCAAAACCAAGGTAACTGAATTAACAGCATATTTAATTATAGTCAAATCGTATCAGCTGTGTTATGCAAAATAAATGTCTGTTCAGATCAATGTAGCTTTCACCGCTATAGTTTTGTATAATTTCCTTGTACGAATCTACAATTATTGTCATTCAAGGTAAAGGATTAATTCATTAATTGAATTTATTTATTGAATAACTTATTTTCGACAAGCCTGTTTCCCAGACCTCATCAAATAAAGAAAACAACACCTGTAAGGAAACACTGACAATTAACTCTGAAGTTTCAGATTTGAAGTGGTTTAATGGTATTAAAACTAGTTGTATATTTGCATTCTTAAACCAGTTGCAACTTTATTGCATGAAAAGAAAAGATTACAAAATCATTTCACACGTCAGCAATGCTGAAAACTGCATGTAGTTCGTAATAAATATTTAAGGTCTAGTGAATCTTAAGTCCTAAATCTTTTGCACAGGTACAATGTTTTGAATGAAAAAGCACAGGCAGGGACATACAATACGAATACAAAGATGATGTTAAACTACAACTCAGTTTCAGTCTTTGCTACATTAATATATTGTAGGGATTTTTCAGGGAAAATACTAACAGATTTTCACGAAAATTAACATTAGATTAATCATTAATATACGGTAAATACCTCCAAATGCATATCTATGTATTATTGACAGTATTTGTACCAAAATGAAGGGTAAGAGGCTTTTGGTATGATTTGACACAAATGATTACAAAAATAAAAAATATCACTATTTAAAAAGTGTATAAAAATCTGCTCCTATACTGAACACATTTGTATTGAAAGTGATTAATCAGTCATCAGTAAGCTTAATCAATTAAAATAAGTTGGCACCCATTCATTCCACTAGTGAGCTAAATTTCTCCATAACTGTTCCAATGATGAAACAAACTCATCTTGGATGGCCTGAGGCTGAGCAGGTTTTCAACAAGCTTTAATTTTTGGCTTAATTATTCCTTTAAGTTTGTACATACAGGAAGTGTAAATACCCTGTGCACAGTAACATTTCCAATATATTAAAGTTTTAAAATATGTTTTCAGAACTGATGAGGTGCAGGCGATCAGTATTTATAAATATTTAACTAAACTTATGCGCAACCATACAATATCCATCTGACCCAAATTCTGACATTGCCAGATGGACAGTAGCAGCCCATCTTAGTGTGACCCTTTTCTGTTGTGGATGAAAATACTACATTTTACATTCCAATATTTTGATCTGAAGGTACAATATGTTAATCACAGATTTACTTTGCTTTGGTTTGCAAAATACATCTCTAGCAAATAAAATGAGCAAATCAGACCATCCATAGCTCCAGGGGGTGGAACTTAAATACAGCTTTACATTTTCAGAACCAGCAGTGCTGAATATATAGTTGAGGGGGAACAGCCAAGAAAAGATCTAAGAGGAATAACATTATTCTGTCCTTCAGACTATTGTGATCCTTAAAGACAAGGTAAGCTACCTAAGCATACTGCATTATATGTAGACTTAATGTAATTTAAGTGTAACATAAAAAGCCTATATGTGACCCTGGACCACAAGACCAGTCTTAAGTCGCTGGGGTATATTTGTAGCAATAGCCAAAAAGACACTGTATGGGACAAAATTATTGATTTTTCTTTTATACCAAAAATCATTAGGAAATTAAGTAAAAATCATGTTCCATGAAGATATTTTGTAAAATTCCTACTGTAAATATATCAGAATTCAATTTTTAATTAGTAATATGCCTTATTAAGAACTTCATTTGGACAATTTTAAAGGTGATTTTCTCAATATTTTGATTTTTTGCACCCTCAGATTCCAGATGTTCAAATAGCTGTATCTCGGCCTTATATTGTCCTATCCTAATTCCTATTCAGCTTTTAGATGATGTATAAATCTTAATTTCCAAAAATGGACCCTTATGACTGGTTTTGTGGTCCAGGGTCACATATATATATACTGTTATGTGTTGGGTCATATAGATATAAAGCTGCCACACCTAGTCGTGAAGGAACATGTTTCGAGAAGTTTCTTTAGATTTTTTTTTCATTCATAAAACCAGCAAACAAAAGCACTGAGCTGATGTTTTTCTCAAAATCTTTTGTCATTTTTGACCTGATCTGCTACTTGAACTTTAATATTACTGTTAAAACAATTTTATACTTCATTAATATCTGATATTTACCATCAGTTCTGTGAACTAACATATGTGTTTAAGTGTATAATATTCAAACTATTAATTTACGTCATTAAGATGTAATATATTATGTTGAACTAAGCAAGAACAGAACTGAGTCAGTGGCAAGAGAATATCTAATTCTTGTCTGATTGTGTTAACAACAAATAAATAACTACTTTTATCTATCTATCTATCTATCTATCTGTCTATATGAATTTACAATAACTTTTCCCTTTTACATATCAATTTAGAAGTATGCACTTATTTTCCAGCTCCAGTCCAAATGAATAATCTGGATAATCCGCAGGACTGGAATATAAGGCCAGAGAGGCAGGGCGGTGGTGGTGACAGCAGCAAGTGGAACTATGCCCTCCTGGTGCCCATGTTGGGACTTGCTGCCTTTAGTATGTACTACACAACACCTACTTTAGTAGCATGTACATTGTGATTAATTGCAAGTAAAAAATTATTTTTTCCTCTCTCCTGTGCTCTTTTAGGGTGGATTTAGTCCAAGCAGTTTGAGAAGAAAATAACGGAAGCCCTGGCTTCTCAGAATGAAAAATTCAACAAAGAACGCTATTGCATTAGGTTGGAAACAGAAAACAAAATATCTAGACGGTTTCAAGAGGCTGTGAAAAAGGAAAAATAGCAAGAGCAGATTGTTTCTGCAGTTCTGAAAGAAGTAGAGTACAGGCTGATGAAAAGGCAAGAGATCTTTTGTAGTCATTTGGTGCATTATTCATGGAGGGTGGACATAGAGAAGGACCTATTGTCTTATGCCAAACAGCCCCTTCTTGCAGATCTGAAGATGGAACATGGTCTCAGGGATATTTTTGAGAATGATCGTAGTTGTGCTGAGTATCTCAACACAGATCCTCGGAGGAATGGATGTCTGATGTGGCTGTATCTCAGATACTGGCTCCTGCAGGTCACTCTTCAATCACACCAGAGAGCTGAGGCTGCTATACTCAACACACAGACAAAAAAGTGACATTTGGAGAGCAAAAATGAATCTGTATCACTAAAATGAGTTTTAAAAGACCTTATTGTCAATAAAATGAATGAGATTCTATTTTGTGTTTTAGTGATTTCTTTGTGGGAAGAACAAATTCAAATTTGTACATAGAGTAAGTGTCAATACATCCTGGTGTGGATGGAAATCCTCACATTTTGTATTTCGTTTACGTTTATGCATTTAGATTCTTTTATAAAAGGTGACAAAACAGAGAAACATGCAATTTGTTCAAAAACAGTTAACACTTGACACTAAAATTAAAAGAAAAAAATCTCTGACTGAATTATTAACAAATGCACTATGTGTACATATATACACATACACTCATTTCAGTGAGCAGTTCTTAAAACAACCATTTTGAAGAAAATTTTAAAAATCTAAAGAAACTTTTTCGACTATAAAGAACCTTTTCTGCATTTGAAAGATTCCATGGATGTTCACGGTTTTTCACCATTGATGCCAATAAAGAACCTTTCATTTTAAGAGCGATAATATATGCATACCAACATAAGTTAGGTAATAACATAAAGCTACCACACCTACTAATGTGTAGGAACATGTTGCAAGATGTTGCTTGCAGGAACATTTTTTCTTCTTCTTGAAACCAGTGATTACTTGAAACCAAATAATTTCATGTTACTTCCTGTTAAAACAAAAGCTTGTGTTGTTCTCTTCTGACTTTTGATTCAGTCAAAATGAATGAATCAAAGGAATGTTAGAGCAGCTGGAAATGGTGGAGATGAAAAATCTAACTGGAACTGGCCTCTCTGATTTAGCATTGTACATTAAGCATTGCATTCTGGTTATTTCTGGCACAAAAAAATGGCCCCAATGTTTTGTGTTACTTTTATATGTATTTTTGTTTTCCTTTTCTAGAACAAAGTTTTAATGATTCTTTAGATTTGAAGAAAGACTAAATCACCTTTAAGCATTGACAGTAGGGTAGGCTACAACAGGGCAAAAGGCACCTTTGATATTATTTTCCTGTAAACCACTAGATTGCAGAAAAACATGGTGTAGTACTTTCCTAAACATTCGCTTTTCAAGATACACATGCAAATTTGTCTGATCATTGACGTGATCACAGGCAGCAGCGCAAAGTCGATTCTGTGTTTTGTTGCGATTTAGCTCAAAGGGAAATGTATATAAATAATTATAATTAATTATTATTAATTACAATTATTTATATCAGCTGCCAGTAGTAACTGTAGCAGAACTAATTTTCCATCAACTAATCTGTTTGTCCCACGAACATTCAGTATGATTTTTATATCAACTCTAAGAAATGATATTTTCTTGGCCACAGAAAATAACTTTCTTAAAGTACCATTGCATTAGAGCATGTAGCTCGAATCGGAATCGTAATGGGACATTAATTTGCAAGGCAGAATCAGAATCAACACTCATGTAATTTGTGCACAAGAGTTTTATTAACAAAGGACTAACACATAACTAATCTAAACAAACAAACACGAAGTCACTCATACATGGGGGAAGGGTCAGTGAGAAGCAGTTAGAGACAGGGAAATGAAGCTATGAAAAGAGTCAGTTAACCACCTGCGCGAAACCATCAGTGCTGTCTACAGCTTATACTAAACCTCCGTTTGGTTTAGTTAAATGTACAATACTGGCATTGCCTTGGTCGTTGAACAAGTGTTTGAATGCAGTCTTGGGTGAAAGTCTTGATGGTTGGAAGCAGTGGTGGTTTTGGAATTGCGATCACGTTCTTCCGGGTCTGAAGAGTGATGAACTCCAAAGATGTTCTGACTCGATGGTGACTGGGAGTTTCTTCCCATGGGAAAAATGAAGAAGAACCAAGAGCTGAGAAGGACCCAGCTGAAGTCCTGTGATCTTTGGGGAATAGAAAGACAAGGCCTGGCGCATGCTTAGGGAAGTCCTGAAGAGTTCTAGCTCATCTTCTTAGGTTCTCAAAGAACCACCACTGACTGACTGAGGCGCGTCATGAAGATGAATTCCAGGTGAATAGACCATAGTCAAAATTGGTCCTCTGCATTTAACCCATCACAAGTACACACACACACACACACACACACACACACAAATCAAGTGGGAAAAGACAATATACAGCTAATATACGCGCCTCTTTGAGTTTTGAAACCAGCGGAGACGACAGCACAGAATAAAGTCGCACATTCCAGCTTCCTGCGTTTCTGCCGCTGCTTTAGAAGACAAAATATAAT